>NC_081535.1:32568891-32613891 GCF_030273125.1 Centropristis striata
TTTTATGGTCAATTTGTGTCTTTTTGGGTCATTTTGTTTCCTTTTTTGGTCATTTTGTGTCTTTTTTTAGTCATTTTGTGTCTTTTCTGGTATTTTTGTGTCTTTTTTGGTCATTTTGTGTCTTTATTTTATCATTTTATGGTCAATTTGTGTCTTTTTGGGTCATTTTGTTTCCTTTTTTGGTCATTTTGTGTCTTTTCTGGTATTTTTGTGTCTGTTCTGGTATTTTTGTGTCATTTTGTGTCTTTTCTGGTATTTTTGTGTCTTTTTTGGTCATTTTGTGTCTTTTTTTTTGTCATTTTGTGTCTTTTTTGTCATTTTGTTTCTTTTTTGGGCCATTTTGTGGTCATTTTTTGGTCAACATGAGTCCTTTTTTGCTTAATTTTATGTAATTTTTTGGTCAATTTGATTCTTTTTGGGGTAATTTTGTGTCTTTTCTGACAAATCCCAAAGTATCAAGTTGTTACTTTCCAAGGAGTCTCTGGCTTGAAGCTGACTGTTATACACTCAGGAGGTCAGAATGGACCTTTAAACTGATAGCAAAGGACTTAGATTAAAAGTAACAATACAATATAAAAATATATATAAATGCACAGACAGAGAGATGTTTTAGTTGTTGTCTGCTTCATTATTTGTCCAAAATTTGTCTTATTAACTGAGTTTGTCTGATCTGAACTGTGCGCATGCACCTTACAGGAAGAATAAAGCAAACAATGAAGGTATAGTGCAATAAGAGCTATTGGTGCATCAATAAGTGCTAGTGACGATTCTTTAAGGAGTAGAATTATCATGTGGTGCTAGAAAGAAGATGCTCTCTGAAGAGTTGGAGGTCTTCAGGAGGTTTTTTTTTTTAAAGATTTATAGGTTTTATTTCCTTGAAACATAACTTTTTCAATCAGAATTTGTTTCCAAAGGTCTTGTGATGGAAAAAAAAAGGATCTTGAAAACCATTATGACAAACTTTCTCAAAATAATAAGAAACATTCTCAAAATAATGACATTATGTCTGTCCCTGTCTGTCTGTCTGTCTGTCTGTCTGTCTGTAGTATCAGTCTGCCTCATCATGTCTGTCCTCTGAAGCTCTTTGATGTGACTAACAGAGGGATAAAGAGACAAAAGTCTGAAAACACTTCCACATCCTCAGACAACAAGGAAACAAACTGTCTGTCTGTCTGTCTGCAGCTTTAAAGTTTCATAAACTCATCAAACTTGATCTGCAAGGTAAAAACTACAACATGTGCTTCCTGACTACATTTATCTGATAAAAGGTTTAGTGAAGGAGGACGGTTGACTTCAGTCTGGAGATGATCTCGGATCAGCTGATGTGTCATTATGATGCTTATTTACCTGAAAGCTCCTTAATGGAGATTAAACGTCTTTTAAAGTCACGACTTTGATCAGTTAACAACAGGAGTGAAAATCTAAAGAGCCTCTCCTCGTTTTCTCCTCTACTTTCTTTTTTCATCTCTCCTTGTTTCCTTCCCTTGTCTCCCCGCTTCATCCCTCCTTGTTTTCTATCCTTTTGCTCTTCTCTTTTCTCCTTTTGTCTTGTTTCCTCTGACTTTATCTTTTCTCTCCTTGTTTTCAGTCCCCTTTCTACTCCTTTCCTCTCCTTGTTTCCTCTTTCATTTTCCTGTCCTCTCTTCCTCCTCTTCTTTCTTTTCCTCCATGCTTTACCTCTCCTTGTTTTCTATTATTTTGCTTTTCTCCTCTCATTGTTTCCTTTTATATTCCGGTTTCCTTTCCTCTCTTCCTCCTCTCTTTTCTTTCTCTTACTGCTTTGCCTCTCCTTGTCATCTCTCTTCACCTCCTCTCCCCTCCTCTCTTCATTACCTCTCCTTGTTTTCTATCCTCATTTGCTCTCCTTTCCTTGATTTTCCTTTATCCGTCTCTTGTTGTTTCCTCTCCCCTTTTTCCTTTATATTATTGTTTCCTTTACACTCTCTCCTCTCATTTCTTCTTGCTTTACTTCTCCTTGTTTCCATCCTTTTACTCCTTCTGCCTGTCTCCTCTCCTTTTCCTTTTGTCATCTCTCATTATTTCCATGATACTCTTATTTCCTTTCCTATCTTCCTCCTCTCTTCTCTCTTCCTTGTCTCCTTGCTTAACCTCTCCTCTCCTCTCCTCTCCTCTCCTATCCTCTCCTCTTCTTTCATAATCCCTTTTCTCTTCTCTTCTCTCTTTCATGTCCTCACTTGTCTCCTCCACTCTTTTTTTGTCTTTAATTTTATTTTCTTCTGCACCTCTCCTTTACTGTCTTCTTTACTCCTCTCCTTTCTTTTTCTGCTCTACTTTCTTCTCTCTCCTTTTTTTAAAATATCCTCTCCTTTCGTCTTTTCTCCACTTCTGTTTCCTCCCCACTTTTTTCTTCTTCTCTCCTTTCTCGTCCACTTGTTTTCTCTCCTCTCCTTGGTACCTCTCCTTTCACCTCCTCACCTTTGCCTTTCTTCTTCTCCTCCCCCTCTTTTCTCTTTTCTTTCCTCTTCTGTCCTTTCTCTCTTTAATACCAATGTGTCTCCTCTCCTCTCCTCTCCTCTCCTCTCCTCTCGGTGACGCGCACAGACGGCGGGTCTGGGGGCGCGCACGGCTCCGGACCCATTCAGCGTCTCATTATCTTATCAATGGCTCCGTTTCGTGATTAACCATTTAAAACCCTTTAAACCCGCAATTTGTTCGGCTCGCGCACCATTTGCACACAGAACTGCGCCTGTCTGTCTCTCAGTCTGTCTCTCAGTCTGTCTGTCTGTCTGTCTGTCTGTCCTCTCAGAGACAGACTCTCTGCTGCCTCTGATGATGATGATGATGATGATGATGGCTCTTCTCAGGGCGGATCATCATCTTCAGGTCGTTATCAGTCACTCTAGTTTGATCCCTAAATCTCCATTTTAGCATTGAAAGACACGCAGAACAACAATCATTATGTAGACGAGCCACTTTAAGGTGTTTTTACTTCAAAAGGGATCCCAATACTTCCTTTAACTGTCCTTTATAGACATGATACTCTGTGTTGATATTTATCTATTTAGTACTGAAAGTTAATTTACAGCAGTGTTATAGTTGGTAAATTACTTAAAGGTACAGTAGGCATATATTTGAATATATTTATTTGCACTTATGCAAAGTTACTAAATACATTTACTCAAGTAAAAGTAGTCTTTTAATTAAATATTTTATATTTGATGCAACTTTACAGCTACTTATAGAAAAAGAAATAGTTTTTACTCTACTACACTTGTACAGACTTGTTATCTGGGTATTTTAATATCTTGTTTTGTTTTTGTTTTTATTTAAAAAAAGGTAAATGCTAAAATGTATAATAATAATAATAATAATAATAATAAAACAGTGTACACTAAATATTTAAATAATGATAGTATTTAAAGTATTTGTGTATTTGTTATTATCTTGATTCAGTCATGATTTCTTTAACTTGTCTTAATATCTGAATCTTAAAATAGTTAAAATAAAGATAAGAGATACAAACGTGTTATCAGTAAATTTCAGACAGTTTGTCTTTAATCTGAGGATCATCCTGGATTAACTGCTGCGTCACATTAAGCCACTCACTCTTCGTTATGTGCTTTATTTACCTGAAGGATCCTTTTAAAACTCTGATTAATGACTGAATGATTATCCTCTGTAGAGCTGCAGCTCATCATTATTTTCTTATCAATGGAAAAAAAAGACAAACTAATTTACAATACTGCATTTCATTCATATGAAAAATTTGTATTGTTTTATTGTAATTTTAAAAAATCTGTTCCCATTTCTATCACATACTTCTTTTATTTTATTTTTTTCTCATTTAAAATGTGTATTTAAAAAAACGTTTTCATATTAATCAACTATATGCTTTACCCTGAACTCCCCCCATAATAAAAATATATTTAAAATAATAATCAAATAAATAAATAAAAATGCATTTCTGCATTTCTCTCATACATAAACGTTTTTAAATTGTTCATTTCTATAATTTTCCTTTTTATTTATTGATTATATTACTATTTTCTGTTATGATTTTCTTTTGTTTATTTTTTTTAATCGGTACTCAAAATACTTATTCCTATTGGTTAACTGTGTGTTTCCCTCTAAATATAAAGATTTTAAAATAATTTAAAAAAAATAAATATGCACTGTAAAAAAAGATAAACAATAGCTACTAAATAAAATTGAGGCAACAGATTGCACGCGATATTATTAATTCAATCTAACTACGTTACAAGTTGAGTTAATAACAACTTAACAGGAAGTGCCTGTCAATTACAAACAGACTAATTCTATTGTGTTGGATTCATTCAAAATTCTCTTGATTTAGAATGACATACACATAAAGATTATATTTAATGTGATCAAAATAAGTAGATTCCATCTCAAACATTTTTATATTAAAGTTACTTAAAGAACTGCCTCAAAACCAAAGACACCTTTATATTTAATACATTTTATCAAATGTATTAAGTAAAATGAAATGACTATAGAATAATTTTTTACAGTGTATCAACATGTCCTCTGTTTCCCTATTTTAATATTATCAGTCTTTATTATAAGCTGATTCCAGTGTTTTTATACTTAATACATAAATAAAATTACCAGCAACATCAGTAAACATTAGTTTGAGGATATACAGCTAATAATACAATAACAGCAATAACAGCTTAAACAACTGCCTCAAAATCAAGGACGCATTTGTATTTAATACATTTTATCAAATATATTAAGTAAAATGAAATGACTACAGAATAATTTATTACAGTGTGAACTATACTACCGGTCAAAAGTTTTAGAACACCCCAATTTTTCCAGTTTTTTATTGAAAATCAAGCAGTTCAAGTCAAATCAACAGCTTGAAAGGGTACAAAGGTAAGTGGTGAACTGCCAGAGGTAAATAAAAAAAGGTAAAATATAACGTACATATCAGAATTATACAAGTAGGCCTTTTTCAGGGAACAAGAAATGGGTTAACAACTTAACTCTATGGAGTCTTGGGCTATTTTGTCCATTTCTGAATTCTTTTCATGTCTTTGTAAGTCATTTTGTGAGGTTTTTTTTGTCATTTTGTCTTTTTTTTTTAGTCATTTTGTGTCTTTTGGTGTCTTTTTTTGGTCATTTTGTGTCTTTTTTTAGTCATTTTGTGTCTTTTGGTGTCTTTTTGTGTCATTTTGTGTCTTTTTTTCGTCATTTTGTGTCTTTTTTTTAGTCATTTTGTGTCTTTTGGTGTCTTTTTTGTCATTTTGTGTCTTTTTTTCGTCATTTTGTGTCTTTTGGTGTCTTTTTGTGTCATTTTGTGTCTTTTTTTGGTCATTTTGTGTCTTTTTTTTAGTCATTTTGTGTCTTTTGGTGTCTTTTTTGTCATATTGTGTCTTTTTTTGGTCATTTTGTGTCTTTTGGTGTCTTTTTGTGTCATTTTGTGTCTTTTTTTCGTCATTTTGTGTCTTTTTTTTAGTCATTTTGTGTCTTTTGGTGTCTTTTTTGTCATTTTGTGTCTTTTTTTCGTCATTTTGTGTCTTTTTTTTAGTCCTTTAGTCCAACATAAAATGTGATTTTGAATCTTTTTTTTTACTTTCAAAACACTATCATGCTCAATAAAGAATTTTAAATGTTGCAAATGTGCATTAATTTCAGAGTACACTGAGACATTAAACTGCATCATTTTCAATTAAATTCTGGAAAAGTTGGTGTGTTGTAAAACTTTTGACCAGTAGTGTATATATAACTGATATATAAGAACTTCAGAGAAGTTGGAGGGTATTTTTCACACTAGTGTCTGTGTTTATGTCTCCAGTCAGAGGACACAGACTTCACTGTGAATGAATCAAAGTGAAACTGTCAGACAGAACAGAGGACTTTATAGTATTTACAGTGAGGACAGTGAGGCTGTGGAGGAGATGCAGACAGTTTGAGCTGAGGTGTGTCTATTTTCTTGTTTGGGAGGCAGGAAGGAGGGGGGTGGAGGTGGAGGTGGAGGTGGAGCTGGAGATGGAGGGGGGTCCTTCCCAGACTCACTGGAGCCTCGCTGTAACAGCCTCATTGAGACTGAATGAGACATCTTAATTACTCCAGTTGTGAAAACTAAAGGAGGGGAGGAGGGAGGGACTGCTTTGATCTTGGAGCTGAAGGAGTTTGATGCCTCCTATAAATACAGGCAGGCTGTGGTGAAGGGGGGCAGTCAAAATTCCTCCCAAGACCAGGACGATCTGCACATCTCCACCTTCCGGCACTCTCCACTCAACTTTAAAAACACAAGGATTTACTCTTTCTGGCCTCTTCCAGGACCAAACTCGAGCACTCTGCAGCCATGAGAGGACACTTTTCCATCGAGTGGATGGCCCAGAGCAGCCAGCCTGCGGGGACGGAGACCCCCTCGGCCTCTGGACCAGGACCCGCCGCCTGTGGGACTCATTCAGAGAGTCTACCGGGTTTTTACTGCAGACAGAAATCTGAAAATTTAACCGAGCAGCAAGAAACCAGAAGCACTCTGCAGCACCAAAGCTCTCACAGTAACCAAGGTAATATAAAGGTTTTTATGTTTAATGCCACTTTATACTTCTACCTGACTTTATTTCAGTGGAAGTAGTGTATGCTCTTTTACTTACAAACCACCTAATCAGCTTATTACTACTGAATATTAACACTTTAATGTAGTTGTTAAATGTTTATTCATTTGTAGTATTTGTCAACAATTATAACTTCTCCTATAGAGACATTTTTTAAAACATTTTTTTAGATTTTTCCACATTTATATAACTACAACTGTGGTTAATAATAATGATAATAACAATAAAATGTATTTATGTAGTACCTTTAATAATATAAAATGCAACTTTAATTGCTTTACAATTGACATAAAACAGTAACACAGGCATCAAAACCAGAGCAACAACAAACAAAAACTAGTCATAAAATAAAATAAAATAAAATAAAATAAAATAAAATAAAATAAAATAAAATAAAATAAAATAAAATAAAATAAAATAAAGCAAAATAAAATAAAATGAAATAATGGTATAAAATTATTTAAAGTATTAAAACAAGAATATGAGTAGTGAAAGAAATCACAGATATTCAGAATGATGTTGGATAGAGGTGGAGTTTGTAACGTTTGAGCTGTTTCTATATTCTATATCCTACTAAATTTTCATTAATTATCTGTTTGTTCAGCATCCAGGACTTTAAAAAATTACTTAAAAAACATATGAAAAGTTTATAAAGTAATCTAAGAAATCTGATGTTTATACAAGTAAAGCTGAAACGAATAGTTGACTGAGAGAAAAAAGTTAGTTTGTCAAACTTTAGATGTGATGATAAAGGCTTTGAGAGTTTGTTTAGCTACCCTGAAAGTGCTTGAATTTTACCCTATATATGCACAGTTAAATTCATAATAAAAATAATCATTAGTTCAACCTCAACCTGACAGTAAAATCTGGCTTTTACATTATTGCATGAGGAATATTCTAATGAACAGTCACAGCCTGCAGGAACACTTTTATACTTTTAACATGTTAATACTATATTTTAAGTAACTATTTCAATGCAGGACTTCTACTTGAAACAGGTGAATTTTTAGTAAATATTGCATCAGTGTCTTAACATGTTCCTCTCTGTGTCTCTGCAGGGACTGAAGCAGGTTTCAGCAGCGGGACGGAGGAGGAGACTTCCGGCTACGAGTCTGAAGGAGGTCACTCTCTCTCCCCCTCCACCCCGGCGGACTGCACCTCCCCCTCGCCGGCGTCTCCTCCATCAGGGAGGAGGCCTCGCACGGCCTTCACAGCGGAGCAGATCAGCAGCCTGGAGAGAGCCTTCAAGAGGAACGCTTACCTGGGAACACAAGACAAAGCTGAACTCTGCAAGAAGCTCAACCTGTCTGACAAACAGGTAACAATCCTACACTGTAAAAAAAAAAGATAAACAATAGCTACTCAATAGAATTGAGGCAACAGATTGCACACAATATTATTAATTAAATCTAACTACATTACAAGTTCAGTTAATAACAACTTAACAGGAAGTGCCTGTCAATTAAAAACAGACTAATTCTATTGTGTTGGATTCATTCAAAATTCTCTTGATTTATAATTAAATACACATAAAGATTATATTTAATGTGGTCAAAATAAGTAGATTATATCTCAAACATTTTTATATTAAAGTTACTTAAACAACTGCCTCAAAATCAAGGATGCATTTATATTTAATACATTTTATCAAATATATTTACTAAAATGAAATGACTACAGAATAATTTATTACAGTGTATCAACATGTCCTCGGTTTCCTTATTTTATTATTATCAGTCTTTATTATAAGCTGATTCCAGTGTTTTTAGACTTAATACATAAATAAAATTACCAGCTGTATCAGTTAACATTAGTTTTAGGACATACAGCTAATAATGCAAATAACCTTTTATTTAGAATAAAACCTTTTTTATTATATATTAACTCATTTCATATCTCTGTCATCAAAAAAAAATATTATTTTAGATTATGTTTATTTACCTTTGGGGTTTTTTGTATTTAATATGTTTGTTGTTGTTTTAAAAAAATATATATATATATATCTTTATATATTTACTTTTTGTTCATTGTATATAATTTTATTTTTTATTTATTATATTATTTATTTTTTCATTTATTTTAAATGTCTAATATTTATATTTATTTGTTTATGTATTTGTTATCAAAATTTCATACTTTACTTGATTTTGTTTTAAAATTATATTTAATTTCTTAGTTTATGTATATGTATGTATATATATATATATATATATATATATATATATATATATATATTTATATATGTAAAGATATTCTCTTTAGTTATAGTACTTAAAAAACTTTTTTTCATTATATTTATTTATTTCCAAGTAAAACAATTCAACCTACAAATGATATGAAAGCATATAACAGTACTGTCTTTTGCCCTGATGTTCACTAATGAAGAGAAATGTGCTGAAAACTTTGTCCCTTAACCATTTTCTCTCTTTTCTTCCGGTCAGATCAGAAACTGGTTCCAGAACCGGCGGATGAAGCTGAAGCGGACGGTGCAGGATGCCCTGGCTCACGCCTGCCAGGCTAACGTGGCCTCTCAGTTCATGCATTACCCAGAGCTGCAGGCCTACCGGCCCGGACCCTACCCCAGGTACCACTCTGCAGCTGCAGCAGCAGCAGCAGCAGCACAGGACGCTCCTGCTGCAGCGTCCTACGTCCCTCACAGCCTGCAGTACGGCTCGGCCCTGCCCAGCGTCCCCTCACTGCCCCTGGACTCCTTCTACCAGTACAGCAGCCTCCCAGGAGTCGTGCTGCCCTCCTACCCCACCTACCCTCAGTACTACTGACACTGTGTGCACATACCGTGATATTTACTGAGATTTTTTTGTCAGACAAAATGAGCCTGTATTGATTTTATCCTAATAGGATCAATAGAAATATAAAGCGCAGTTCCTGCTGTGAACTTTCAGACAGGGTGGTGTGCAATATTGTGATTTATGTGTGTGTATCTCTGCTTGATGTATAGTTTGGATATATTTAAAATGTTTTATTTCATTATTGTGTTTGTTGTGTCACTGTTAAATGGGATCACTAAAAATAAAAACATTATTAAACTTTACAACTCATCTCATGTGATTTCCTCTATATAAAATATCTCTGGAAAAAGTGAGCATGCAAATAACCGGTTAATTTAGAATAAAACCTTTTTATTATATATTAACTAATTTCATATCTCTGTCATCAACAACATAGGTTATGTTTATTTACCTTTGGGGTTTTTTGTATTTAATATGTTTTTTAATTGCTTTATTTTATTATATATATATATATATATATATATATATATATATATATATATATATATATATATATATATATATATATTCTCTTTAGTTATAGTACTAAAAAAACTTTTTTTCATTATATTTATTTATTTCCAAGTAAAACAATTATAAATATAAATATAAGGTAACGCTTTATATTAAGGTCCTTGTAATTAATTAACAAGTAATAAGGCCCTTGTAAGTCCTTACAAGATGCTTATCAACATTACTGTGTGTTTATAAGCCTATATAAGTGTTAATAATGGCATTATAATACAGCTAATAGCAGGCTATAAGATATTTATAATAAGAACATTAATAAAAGCCTCATGAGTATCTTATAATTCTTCATAACAGCATTACAAACACCCATAACCGCCCCATTATGTCTTTGCCATGCCTTTATTAATCTTTTGTTTGCTTATTGATATTAAAATATACTTTATTGCTCATCTATTATAAGTTAACTATGCACTTGTTAACAGTTAACTATGCTTTTTGCAGCTAAAGGGATCTAAAGTGAGAACAATGCCTTATTACTTGTTAATTAATTATTACATGACCTTATTATAAAGCGTTACCAAATATAATAATATATCATATAAATAACATAGATGATCATGTTTTTCTAGTAGTTGGATGCAACTAAACACACTCAATTTAAATATTTTTCCATTTTGAAAGTGCGACAAAACCACATTTCTTTCAAATTTTGAAGAAATCACTTAAATAGAGTGTAAAAAAGTGTATCTTTTAAAGAATACTTGAATAAACTTCAATGAAGTAGCAGTATAAAACTTTATAAATAAATTATTTATATAAAACTAAAATTCTTAAAATAATAGTACAAATGTAAAAGACTTAAATTAATAATACAACAACACTTTAAATATTTTTAAAGCCTTAAATAATTTAAAATAACTTAAAAATATATCTTTAAAAAACTAAAGTAATTTTTTAAAAGGAAATAAAATCATAAAAAAAAAACATTTTTTTGTGTGTTCTTGCAGACAGACCTGACAAAGCATGAATTCAGACTTTTTCACATCTGCATCATGTTCTACTTGTTTCAGCATCCTTTTGATCAGTTTATTGGGTATAAATCACAGCAAAATCAGTTTATTTTAAGCACACACTGATATATTAGCAGCAGCCAGCAAGCTCTGATTGTTCTGAACTCCATTTGGAAATCAAAGACATTTTCAAAGTTCTTTTCTTGTCATCTTGAGACAGACCGGGCAAATAATTAATTCAGATTTTTTTTACTCTTTGGCAACATCTTGTTGTTATTATGGCATATGTTTGATCTATTTATTGACATTAACTCCCAGCAAAATCTGTTTATCTGGTGATGTACTGATGTATAAGTACTACAGTCACACTGAGCTGTGTGCATCTCTAATAATATTATATCATGAGGACCATTGGGGAACACAAATAGTCTCAATAGTACTTGTACTTAAGTATAATTCTGTAGTACTCTTTCCATCACTGCTTATTTGTGCTTTCTTCCATGTATTTTTAATTATAGCTCTGTCAGAATCAGAGTTTCTCTATCACCACTTTTAGATAAACAATAGCTACTCAATAAAATTGAGGCAACAGATTGCACGTAATACTATTAATTCAATCTAACTACGGTACAAGTTGAGTTAATAACTTAACAGGAAGTTCCTGTCAATTAAAAACGGACTAATTCTATTGTGTTGGATTGATTCAAAATTCTCTTGATTTAGAATTACATACACATAAAGATTATATTTAATGTGATCAAAATAAGTAGATTCTATCTCAAACATTTTTATATTAAAGTTACTTAAACAATTGCCTCAAAATCAAGGACACATTTATATTAATACATTTTATCAAATATATTAAGTAAAATGAAATGACTACAGAATAATTTATTACAGTGTATCAACATGTCCTCTGTTTCCTTATTTTATTATTATCAGTCTTTATCATAAGCTGATTCCAGTGTTTTTATACTTAATACATAAATAAATCAGAGTTTCTCTATCACCACTTTTGAGTGGTCTAATCAGAAGTTTTAGTCCCAGTCAACTAAGATTTCTTCAGTGATTTAGTGATTTTTTTCTGTTATTTTTTTAAGCTGAATGACTTATTTTTAACACTCTGAAGTCTAACAAGTCGCAGATGATTCGCGTGGGAGGGGGGCTCTATTAATATTTGATTAGCTCCGAAACGGAGGATTGTATCAACTTACTTTAAAAAGCAGTCGCTCTCTCATTGTTTTTGCAAGAAAGTTGATTTGTTACAGTAAAATAAGTAACAACAATTAGTTTTGCTTTGCAAAATGTCACTAAAACACTAGAACACTTTGAAGGAATTGCTTTGAAAAGTAGCACAGTTGAGCTATTCTTGAGAAAAACGTCTCAACTTATTTGTAAATATATGTAATTTTGTACAATGTAGAGTGTTTATTTGTTTTCCCCCTGATCCCCAAGACCTAAACATATAACATTCAGTTGAAAAAGGCCATTGCATTTATTTTTTTGTGTGTGGTTTTACTATATTTCTGTAAAATTAAATTTTCGCTTTATTTGTTCCTTTATCTTCAGGGTTATATAACTTTTTGCACATTCATGTGACATATGACAGAACTATATATTCTGGTAGCACCGGTAGTCCTGAAAAAAATGGTGTATATAACTTTCTTCTGCATCAAAGGGTTGAAGAAATACATGCATTTAACAACAAAAAAACAGGCGGAAATAAACAGGAAAAATGCTTAACAAAGGATTTAAAGTGGTGTTTTGCAGGACTCTTTGTGGAGAAACAGTTTTATGATTCTGTTGAATCAATCAATAGTCAACTCAAACTTTTATGTCGTCAAGGACAAACCTGCTGAAAATAACATGCAGTATTATTGCATTTTGAATAGAAGCATCAGGGTTTCAGTTTGAGGTTTTTTTTTCATCCATAAAACTTTGTCCTCTGTAAAAATGGGATTTTCAGAAATGCTTTTCCCAGATGCTCTTATTTTCTTCTCAGAAACCAGAGATAGAAGACTTGGTTCAACGTGTTCCCTCTGTGCCACACTCACCGGATTCAGTTTATGATTTTTATGTTGCACAAGTACTGAGAAATCCCACTAGTACAACAGAGTGTTTTTCTTCTGTAGTGACCACTGAGGACTCTGAGGTCATGTTCTTAAAATTTCAGGGAATTCAGGGTTTATTGACAGGAATGGATTCCAGTGTTTTCCAGACTAGATGTCTCAGAATTTAATCTTGTTAGGCAAAAAAAAAATTGCAATGACTTGAAATGAAATGTATATTTAGTAGGAAGAGGATGTCTCTCAATTAAATGAATTTGGCTTTAAAAAATAAATAAACACCTGGAAATAAATATTGTGTTAGGTGTGGTTAAAGATATGAAGAGCAGTACATGCAAACTTTTTCTAAATTTTATTTCTGATTTATTTTTTACAAAAACAACAAAATGCCAACTGATTCCAATATTTTTCGGCCAAACATCTTATAATGTAGTTTTTTTATGCAATAAAAAATATATAAATAAATAAAATATTTTATATGTTATTTAAATGTATATTTTTAATGAGAGGCATTTACATTTAGAAACTTACAATTTTTTTTACACAAATATATCGGAAATTCTAACAACATTTAAATGCCTTGAAATGAAATCTGTGGGTTTAATGACAAGAAGAATGCAAACTGATGACTAATATTTTTCTTTAAAAAGTTAAAGTTACTTACAATTTTAATGTTTTTGGCAAAGAAATAAAGAAAATAATATATATTTTTATATGGTGGGTTTAATGACACTAAGAGGAGTGTACATGCAATATCAAAATAGAATAAAAATCAATGTCATAGGGGGAAAAAAGATCAAAATACTTACCGGGCAGAGTGGAGAGGACTTTGAAACAGAATTTAGGTAACACAATATAAATTAACAGTGAGATTAATAAATAAAATATGACATTTTGTGATTTTTTTTTACGTGGTCAGAGTCTGGTAGCTGACTAAGTTGATCTCTGTGTAGAAATACTTCTTTGGTCCAGCTATAAAATGGATTAACACACCTTTAAAAAAAAAAACCTGATACACTCACAGACATTATGGGCATTCAAACTGAAACAAACAGCTGAAAAAACATCAGCTGCTACTGTCACCTCCAGCTGGGAGGAAAACCCCTGAAAAAAACTCACATGAGAGTCACATGAGACTCTGCTGTCACCTGTGGACAGAGTCAGGTAATGCAATAATAATGTAACACTTCAGTACACTGCAAAAAAAAAAGCCAACTTGTAGTTTTTGGCCTAAAACAGTGATTTAAGTTGGTAAAACCTATTTTATACAGTCTATGGGTAAAACTTGTAAATATAAATTACTGACATTTAGGGCAATAATGTAAGTTAGCACAACAATGGAAGCCAGTTGTCTGCTCAAAAACAAGTTAGTGAGTTGTTGTTACTTATATCTTTAAGTTGGGGTTCACAACAAGGGACAATAGTTCTGATAACTCTTATTTCTTTGTTGGGAAATGCGGGAAAGCAGTGAAATTCGGTCTTTAGCGAAATTTAGCGGCTAACTGATGCTAGCGGCTAACTGACGCTAGTGGCGCTGCATGTTACAGCTATAAGAGTAGCCATTAGCGTATCAATGCTAACTCAAAATTGTGGTTGCAACTTTAGCTAACATTCATAGCAGCGTTACAATCGTGCCACTTCAGCACATTGCAGAAGTTAGCAGAAGTAAGGATTAAAAGTTATTACAATGTAAAATTAAAAGTTAGTACAACTTACAGTTGAGTTGACAAAAATCTGAATTCAGAGTTGAGCAAACTCAAAAACAAAACTTAAAATATTTAGTTTAAGTGTCCAACTTAAAATTTTATCGAAGTTTGTTGCCTTGAAATTTTGAGTTCACCCAACTTTTCTTTTTTGCAGTGTACATCTAGCCGCTTGTGGTCTGAATACATGGTAAAAAAAAAAAAAGTAAGTTCAATCTTGAACGTTACTTGAGTATTTCCATTTTACTTCTTATACTTCTACTCCACAATTAAAATGTACATTCCCAAAGGCCTTTTGCTTTCTCTTAGTGGTTTAGTATTGTACTCTTATTATTATAATTATGATTTAAATTGATCATGTAATAGTTTTTTGTTTCTGATTAATCTAGTATATAGCCCTGCATTTCTGTCGCCATGTATTTTACTTTTTACTTCACTACTTTTATCTAACAGTTTAAGCTATATTGTGATTAATAATACTAAATATAATCAAGAAATAAATTATGATGAAACATTAGTTTAAACTGCATTGATCACTGTGGTAAAATTCGCACTATCCAGCAGTATACGAAGGAAAGAATAAGACACAATTTTACAAGTTGCAACAATAAAGTGATGCGTACATTATTATTATCTGATAAATGGATGTATATTCTTCTGAATTGGGACGTTTTGCACAATACGTTTTTCTTTAGTAAGATTTGAAAGATGGACTTTTACTCATAACAGAGTACTTCTACACAATGGCTTTTTTTTATTTAAATTTGATCACCACCAGCTAGACTCTCTGCTGCGGCCTAAATATGAAAGTATTGAAATAATAATATTCTGCTACAAGATAAAGTCAGGCATTCAAATCTTTACTAAAGTAAAAGTATTAAGAACTGGCAATATAATGCACTTTATTATATGTTACATATGTTATATTATTGTAATAATATTGGTAATATTTTGTAAAATTTGTTTTAAAAACAGTCACCAGGTACTTTTTAGACATAGATATTAATACAAATATAAATAAACTATTCTGATGATACAGACTTTTACTTGTATCAGAGTATTTCTAAACTGTGGCATTGGTACTTTAACTTAAGTAAAAGATTTTACTACTTTCTTCCACCACTGACTTTAAAAAATATGATGGATTATTATAGATTTGACCCAACAGTTTCATATTGTATATTAATTAGTACAAATTGAAATTAATAAAAATTTTAATGTAACAAATGTACTTGTTATGAAGTTTAATAATAATAATAATAATAATTATTATTATTATTATTATTATTATTATTATTATTATTATACTTAAATCAAATATCCATCACTGGCAATAACATATTACATTTTATTATTGCTATTATTATTATTATTATTATTATTATTATTATTATAAAATTGGTCCATGTAATCTACTAAAAATAGGTCACAAAACTATTTTGGACATGTAAAAACACGACATGAATGTTTTTTCCGATTCCTTTCCATTATAAATTTGTGGAGAAAAACAAGGTATGTCGAAACTTTCTTAGTGGAAGCAAAAACATTTTTTTTAATTAAAAACACAAATTTCGTCATATTATGTCATAAAAACAAAGATTTCACAAGCCCAAAGGGAGTATGAAAACAACTGTTGCAGAAGTACGCAAACGGAACCTCAATCTAAACCAATGGGCGTTGAGAGATTTTACATGTGGGGCGTGACAGACAAAATAAGTGGACCAATGGGAAAGCCGTAACCGTGTGAACTCTTCGAAGTGGCAACCGTCTCCGCCAATCACAGCGCTCCCTGAAGTGCAGCCATAATGAGCGTGAAGGGGGCGCGCGCTGGCCGGGTGCACGCAGAAAGCAGCTACGCAGGAGAGGAGAGGGGTAGAAGGCGAATGGTGGAGCTGAAGATGGCGGATGGCGACAGCGGGAGTGAGCGCGGTGGTAGCAGCGGGGGAGGAGGTGGAGGCGGAGGCGGCTTCCAGCACTTCCAGAGGGACCAGGAGACCCACGAGCTGGCGTCCAAGCGCCTGGACATCCAGAATAAGCGCTTCTACCTGGACGTCAAGCAGAACAGCAAGGGCAGGTTCATTAAAATCGCCGAGGTCGGGGCCGGGGGCTCCAAGAGCCGGCTGACCCTCTCCCTGTCGGTGGCGGCGGAGTTCCGCGACTACCTCGGGGATTTCATCGAGCACTACGCCCAGCTGGGGCCTAGCAGCCCGGAGCAGATAGCCCAGGCCACCGTGGGGGAGGACGGCGGGCCCAGGCGAGCTCTCAAGAGTGAGTTTCTCGTCCGGGAGAACCGCAAGTACTACCTGGACTTGAAGGAGAACCAGCGGGGGAGGTTCCTGCGGATCCGGCAGACCGTGAATCGTGGACCTGGCTTCGGAGTCGGGGGCCCTGTGGGCGGCATGCTGTCCGGGCAGACCATAGCCCTTCCGGCCCAGGGGCTGATAGAGTTCAGAGACGCCCTCGCTAAGCTCATAGATGATTACGGGGGAGACGACGAGGAGCTGGCCGGGGGCCCGGCCGCAGGGGGCTACAGCGAGCTCCCCGAGGGCACCTCCATCATGGTGGACTCCAAGCGGTTCTTCTTCGACGTGGGGTCCAACAAATACGGAGTGTTCCTGCGTGTGAGCGAAGTGAAGCCCAGCTACAGGAACTCTATCACCATCCCGTTCAAAGCCTGGAGCAAATTCGGGGGAGCTTTCAGCAGATACGCCGAGGAGATGAAGGAGATCCAGGAGAGGCAGAGGGATAAAATGTACGAGAGGAGAGACGAGTCCGAGGGAGACGACGTGGACGACGACTGATGAAATAAAAAATACATAAAGATGAAACAGCTGTTAGTTCAGTTACATGAAAGATCTGCAATATAGGGGTATTTTGCATAAAAGAGAAAAAACAGAAGTGCATGACAAATCGTGCTGTAATAGCCTACTAAAGTATCGTGGCGTAAAAAAAAGTACATGTGCAGGGAAATTATTGGTGTATTATCCTAAAGTTTGTAGGGTTTGAGGGTTGGAGTGATTGTGTGAATCTGAAAGTGAAAAAAGTGGACTTAATGTGTAAATGAGATGTACATCTCATTGAGAAAAAAAAGAGAGTGCTTTATTGTAAAAAAATAAAAAAATAAAAATGAAATAAGAGGAAAGAGAGAACCTACTAAAACCAGCAAATTGGTTTTTATAACTAGAAATGAAGCCAATGAATGCTTTCCTATTTGCAACATAGTTTATATTTAAAGAGTGAGGGAGTCAACCTGTTTAAGATGTTTTCCTTGCTCCAGTTAAAGGAGAGAGAGAGGGAGAAATAGCATCCATTGTATTCCTGTTCCAGTCCAGGTCTCTCCTCAGTGGGCAGATTGTGGGATTTTTTTTTGCAAGTCAGTCAGATGAACATGAGAGGAATGTATAAGAAAAGGCTGCCATCACTCTGTGGATGTTTTGCATTAAGTATATCAGCACATTCAGAGCTGTCAAACAACATGGAGCCCTGCAGCAGCAGCAGCAGCATGCAGTCAATCGAAAAGATTACCCAAAATATTAGGGGGAAGTTACTGAGAGGATTTTCTTTAAGCCCAAACAACAAGGGCCTTGTGGACTAAACTAAAGCTTTGACTCCAGTAGTCAATTACAGTGCGGATCAGCTGGGTTTTTATGTTATACATACAATCTTGGCAATATTTTCAAAGCATAATTCACATTGTTTTTTTTTCGGGAAGATCAAGTTACCTCACGCCAGAGCATCCCTGGTGTTTGAGAACCGCCGCAACAAGTGGGGAGAGGACTGTCTTTAGTACCCCCACCACCTCCAGGGACGATACAGATTTATTCAAAGTGACTTTTATGCTCATTTGCTCCCACGTGCCACTACAAGGGTCCAAATATCTGGCATTGAAACGGGAGCGCTGCATCAGATAACAGTGGAGCTTCTCTGACCTTCCAGCTCTGCCGGACTGCAGAGCGCCAGCGAGGAGTTTTCCCATCATCCTCTCTGCTACGGTCAGAGCTGGACCGCCTCAGCAGCCGCACGCCGTTTACTGACGTGACCTCTTCCAACACGTGAAGACCCTGGACAGAAACACATTGATGGATGTTCTTTTTTTTTTTTTTTTTGCTTTTTTTGCTTTTGTTTTTATTTTCAAAAGAGAACTATATTGAAATGAGATTCTACTTATAGGAAAACTATTACCGAACAAACCAGCAAAAGATATTTTGAAATACTTATAAAAGAAAAATGTATTGTGTAAAGGACTTTTAAGTCTAAAAAAATAATAATAAAAGAAAAGGTTAATTTCTTAAAGCAAAGTTTTGACTCATACCTCCAGATTATTTTTAATTTTGTTTTTCCTAAAGTATAACACTTCCTTTATTAAAACAACTTTAAATGCAATACCTGCTGTTGTGACTGTAAATTTTTAAATCCCTGTACCTGTACTTAAAGATAATCTATTCAATCTGCAGCATCATTTAGTTAATGTGCACAGGAAGCAGCTAATGATATGAATATTTTCATTAACAGCTATTTTCTTGATGAACAATGAATTATTTGAGCTATAAAATGTCTGAAAAATAATGAAGAATGTCTGTCACAGTTTTTAAAAGTCATTTTAATTGTTTATTTTTCACACAAAACCCCCAAATATTCAGATTAGAATGATATAAAACAGAAAAGCAGCAAATCTTCACATTTCAGAAGCTGAAATGTGATGTTTTTTGCAATTTTTATTTAATAAATCACTCAAATGTTTACACGGTTAATCAAAAATAGTTCCCTAGCAATCATTAGTGTTTTGTTTTTCACAGCTTGTGTTGTCATCTTGGTCTATAGTCGCGTGATTCCCGGAGATGGGGAAAGACAAATCCTTCCTGGGAAATCCAGCAATATCAAATCCCGACCAGGATTACTGTGCTTTCACTTAAAAGGTCAGTGTGAGGATTAAAGAAGAGGCTTCAACAACATATTGAATTGGTTTAAAGGCTGCAACTAACGATTATCTTCATTATGGATTCATCGTTAAGCGGTCTGAAAAATGTCAGAAAGTAGAAAAAAAGCACATATCAAGTCTCTAAAGCCCAAAATGATGTCTTTGTTTGTCTAATAAACTAAGATATTCAGTTTTATAAACGTAGAAAACAAGAACATCAGTATTATCATTTTATTTTGACATCAGTTTGTGTTTTCTTTCAGCTTCATCTAATTTAGTTAAAAGTGCGTAATACTCTCATACAAGTAAATGTCCTGCATTAAAAGTTATATTTAAGTAAAAGGACATCAAATGTTAACAGAATGTGAAAGCATTACTGCTGTTAAATTGGTAAATAATGGGTTAGTCCATTTCCTGAACTTTGACCTGATATTTTAATTTTATTTACATTTTTCTATAAGTTAACCTTGTGCGTAGTAACATTATGTTCTATGTCACATAAAGCACAGAAGTAATCATTTTCAACCCCCCTCTTGTTCTTTTGTCCAAACCTTAACCAGTAGGTTTTATTGCCAAAAAACCCAACCATTTCCTGTGAAGATGGAACTTTATTTTGAAAGTCACTATGCATGTAATAAGAAGGAACCGGCGCTGTTTCTGAGTCAAAAACGGCAATGGCGGCGAACCAAGAGCGCCAGTAAACTAAGCTTTGGTATCTGAGTCAGAATGTGATGAAAAAATATATTTACCTCCAAAATGTAGTAAAGTAACAGGAAGTAGAGCCAAATGGAAATACTCAAGTAAAGGAAAATATTATAATAAAATATATATTTGTGATTATTTTTAAATGATATTGCAATTGTGATAATGTTCCCAATATTGGAGAAAATTCTTTCTTTTTTTCCCCCTCATTATTTTTAAAATTTTAATTTAAAAATATATTAAAAGGATCATGGTGTGATTTTTTTTGTATTATTTTTTAAGGTCTCTACTAAACAAACTTTCTGTAGTAATCAGTTAGTTGTCTATAGTAAACAATTAGTTGTTTACTACAATTCAGACAAGACATTTAACAAGCTTAAAGCTACTTAAAGTATCTAAAGTAAAAGTAGTAGTCATGCCAAATTATTTAATTATTGTATCAATAATATTGACATGGACTGACTGTGTAGCCAGTTGAAATGAGAGGTCATTTGAACAGTTTTATTAATGCATTATTTATTTATAAACTCTAATTTTGCATGTAAAGATCTTTTCATGACAAAGAACAACTATTAAGGCTTACACAAAGACTGGACTGAAATGAATCTGCAGCTATGTTTGGATATTTAATGAATATTAGTTATTTTTTAAGCAAAAAAAATGTCATCTTTTTCAGCCAATACCAATAAAATAACTTGTCATTTCACATTTTTGCCTTTTAAAAAGATTCATAACTTGAGGGTAAGTAATGATAAGATGTAGTGAGCAACGACAGATTATTGAAAGCAATTTGTTGTTACTTTCTTGGTCACTAATTTATTAGCTGTAATTTAACAATCATAATAATCATCTTGGCTGATAATTTATCAGTACTGACTTGTGCATCTGAAGTCACGTACGCTGTTGTGATTAACTTTTCTCGGTACTTTCTGACGTGTTTGAGACAAAATTATCCATCCATAATTCTCAAATTCAGATTTACAAATGTTTTGTTTCTTTCTTTAACCCTTTATCGGGCAAAGAACTATATTTGGTAACTTCAGGTAATATTTCGAGAAAAAAGTTGCAAATTTACTAGATTAAAGTGGCAAATCTGTGCGAAAAAAGTTGCAGATTTACGAGAAAAAAAGTGGAAAAAAGAAGCTTTTTTTCTCCCAGATTCACCACTTTGAATCTCATAAATCTGCGCATTTTTTTCTCGTATATTTGCCACTTTAATCTCGTAGACTTTTTTCTCAAAATATTATTTTCTTATGTTTTTTTTACACATTCTGGATATCAGAATGTAATATCCTCCAATATTCTCTAGGGTTGAAATTTGGAATTTGTAAGTATTTCAATGAGTGTCCTATTAAGGGTTAAAGTGGTGAATCTGGGAGAAAAAAAGTTGTTTTTTTCCCACTTTTTCCTCATAAATCTGCAACTTTTTTCACGCAGATTTGCCACTTTAAATCTCTTAAATCTGTGACTTTTTTCTTGTAGATTTGCCACTTTAATCTAGTAAATTTGCAATTTTTTTCTCAAAATATTACCTGAAGTTACCAAATATAGTTCTTTGCCTGATAAAGGGTTAATCAATGGTGGAAAAGTACTCAGCAGCAATCCTGCAGTATAGAAATACTCTGTTACATACTCTGCATTCAATATTTTACCGTAATTTAAAGGTAATTTGCATCTAAATATATTTAAATAAGATATATGACAAAAGTACTCATTCAGAAATATCATCATAGCATCGTTAATGATAAAACAATAATAGAAATATTTGCTATTTTAAATAATTATTATAAATTTGTATTGTTATTATTGTGAACTTCTCCCTGGGGATCATAACTGTATTAATAAAATAATTGTATTTATTTATTTACAAGGTTATTTAACAGAAAACATGTATACTACACATTTAAATACCTGAAATCTGAAGCATTATACATATTTAGAAACTCATTTTCACCCCTAGTCTTTAGGCAGATGAACAGTAATACAAACAACACTTATATTACATATAACAATAATTATTAAATACTGTGTACAGGATTTATGAAGGTATTTATTTATTTACTGGTTATATCAATAATTTGGAAAGTTCTTAGAGTTGAAATGTAGTGGTGTAGAAGCATAAAGTAGCAGAAGTTTGAATTAATCAAATAAAGTACAAGTAGATTGTACTGGTCATTTATATGATGGTTAAATAAAAATATTTAGGTGATTTTTAATACATAATGAACATTTTTCACATTTTTCTTAGAATTTATAGAATATTTACTATAGATAATAATCTGCAAATAGATCGTTAGGGGCAGCTCTGATGGGAATTCAATATGAAATAGTTTCAGTAGATCATAGAGAGCATATGCTTCACAGTTACTGTCCTCACACACACACACACACACACACACACACACGGCAGCTGTCTCTGAAGTGACTCAAGTCTGGCTGCAGGAAACAACAGCTAGTTCTCCAATCAAGTGCAAAATGTAAACGATGCACTGGTTAGTCTTGGTCAGTACACTGCAAAAAAGCCAACTTGTATTTTTTGGCCTAAAACTGATTTAAGTTGGTAAAACTTGGAAATATAAATTATTGACATTTAGGGCAATAATGTAAGTTAGCACAACAAAGGAAGCCAGTTGTCTGCTCAAAAACAAGTTGGTGAGTTGTTGTTACTTATATCTTTAAGTTGGGGTTCACAACAAGGGACAATAGTTCTGATAACTCTTATTTCTTTGTTGGGACATGCGGGAAAGTGGTGAAATTCATTAGCGAAAGCTAACTGATGCTAGCGGCTAACTGATGCTAGCGGCTAACTGATGCTAGCGGCTAACTGATGCTAGCGGCTAACTCAGCCGGTGTCAAACTCAAATACACAATGGGCCAAAATTTAAAACTTGAATAAAATCGCGGGCCAACATTGAACAAATAAACCTTTTAATATATACCAAACATGTTTTGCTTTAACATTAAATATGGAACCAGCAACGCTTATAAACATACAATATATAACTAAATAGTGCAGACATGCAAAATCAAATTTCAAATAAAAAACACATCAATGTCATTAATTTATTAAATAAAAATCGTATGCCTCTTTTCTATTTGCATCCTTCTGATTTAAATATCAAAATAAACTTTTTCAACAGGTTAATAAATTCTGCCTTTCTTTTCTCCATTTTTGGGAAGGGGTAGCTGGGAGACAGCTCTAGCTTGAGGTTGCTATGACGACTGTCACAGAGGAGCGTTTCTGGGTCCTGTCCTGATTGACGCGCCAAAACAACAGCAGGGCATTATGGGATTTGTAGTATTAGCGGTAAATGCGCCGTATAATACCGGCGGGTCAGCTTTTATAGTACAATAATAAGATAATAATTTGGCATTGCCTCGCGGGCCAAATAAAATTACACTGCGGGCCAAATTTGGCCCGCGGGCCAGAGTTTGACACCCCTGGGCTAACTGATGCTAGCGGCGCTGCTTGTTACAGCTACAAGAGTAGCCATTAGCGTATCAATGCTAACTCAAAATTGTGGTCGCAACATTAGCTGACATTTCATAGCGGCGTTACAATCGTGCTAATTCAGCACATTGCAGAAGTTAGCAGAAGTAAGGATTAAAAGTTATTATAACTTATAATGTAAAATTATAAATTAGTACAACTCACAGTTGAGTTGACAAAAAACTTAAAATATTTAGTTTAATTGTCCAACTTAAAAATTTTATCGAAGTTTGTTGCCTTGAAATTTTGAGTTCACCCAACTTTTCTTTTTTTGCAGTGTATGTAATATTCTCTGATGATAACATGAATGCGTAGAAGACACAGTTTATGTTGTTGTCTGACAGAAAGGAGGGCCCAGCGAAGAAGAAGAGACTTCGGGGTAATGTGATCTTCCTCGTCCCGTCATGCTGATCTCCTCTTGTTGTTCCTTCTTCTTCTACGTCTCCCCCCCTCCCTCCCGCTCGCTAGTTCAGTAAATTTGGCAGCTGTTAGGCGCTCGTGTGCACACTGTGAGGGTGTGCTGACAGGACATGCTGGCTATTTTAATGTGGGAGGCCTCCACAGACTTGACATTCCTGGTCAAGGAGTCAGCTGTGCCATCGGGACCTCATTGCCCGGGGGACGCCATTTGTAACAACAGTGCGATTGTGCTGATCTGCTCACATGTGGCACACACAGAGTCCTGCTCTATGTGCAGGCAGGTACTACATATGGAGTCATAAGAGGCGTTTTGTTTGTGGCAGAAGCCTCGAGTTTATTGTTTCTTCATTAAGTAGCAGTTAGAGGTCAGTCTGTTGGGTTGGAAGTAGCTCGTATTGTCTCCTACAAGCTGCAGCACGTGATTACAGCGTGCCACCACACTCCATTGACAAAGACAGCAATTTTTTCTTCACAGAACACAGGAGTTGCTGGTGTACTGCTGCCCTGATCAGTTAATTAGTTTGTGTTATTGTGTGACGTGTGGGTTTTTGTTTGGATTCACTAAAACCCAGTGGCGGTTCTCGACCAATTTTACATTAAAAATCGTCAAAAATGATGAATCGATTCCAGCCTGAGGTCCCTTTGCTGCATGTCTTCCCCTCTGTCTCCCCCTTTTTATCTGTCACTATGTAATAAAGCAGTAAAATGCCAAAAAAAGAATCTTTAAAAAAATAAAATAAATGATATTTAAGCATTCAAAACCTTTATTTAGCTAAAAGTCTCATATTTGGAAGAACTACATTGATTGAAGCAATGAGACTTACCAACATTAACAATTATTTTTGTACAACAATGACATTTCTCATTTTTGTGCACAATTACTTTTTTTTTAATTTTGAAAGTGCAGTACAGTGAGAATGATCTTTATATTTAGCTTTTATTGCACAATTCAACTATTATACAATGTACACATTATGGGTTCCTTTTGTGTACAATGAGATATTGTTTGAACAAAAAATAGGTAAGAATTGTTCTGTCATTCATCATTATAAATTGATCATTTCATTATTAATTTGACACAGGGGCCACAGCAGGGGCCAAGGGCTTCTTCACAGGGGCAGTGGCCCCTGGAGGCCCCTGTGTAGAACCGCCACTGCTAAAACCAGACATAAATACAATCAAAATAACTGATTGAGGCAGCAGTAGACACTGACGAAATGACGAAAGCCTCCTTTGTATTCATATATTAACACTACGTTTTCTTTTTACAGGCATTGAAAGACGAAATAAATGTGCATTTTAATGAAGTCTTTATCTGGACTAGTCAGAAGCAAAGACTTTCACTCTGTACTCATTAAGGCTGATTAATTAGTCACACAGAAAGTGCATTTGATAATTACTGGTGATGATGGAGACTCCTAATACTCTTGATGCAGCTTTTTATCTCTGAGTGGAGAACTGTATGAATGAGGCGCATCAGTTGTAGAGAAGAAGTATAATGTTGCCATGGTTGAGATTTGCAATTTACACACACATTTATTTTGTTCTACGTTATTTATTTATTTAAACGGACTAAAAAAATCAGATATTCTATATATTTTTCAGTATTTTGTAATATCGTCAAGAATATTGTTATCGCAATGATACCCTGAAATATTGTGATATTCTTTAAGGCAGCTATTCTCAACCTTGGGGTCGGGACCCCAATTGGGGTCGCGAGATGATTTCTGGGGGTCACCAAATCATTTAGGAAGTCAGCTCTGTCTCCACTGTGTTAAAGTGTTCATGTGTTAATGTGTTTTAGTCTTTTTGGTCATTTAATGTCTTTTTTTGGTCATTTTGTGTCTTTTTTTGGGTCATTTTGTGTCTTTCTTGGTCATTTTGTGTCTTTTTTTGGTCATTTTGTGTCTTTTTTGGTCATTTTGTGTCTGTTTTTGGTCATTTTGTGTCTTTTCTGGTCATTTTGTGTCTTTTTTGCTCATTTTGTGTCTTTTTTGATCATTTTGTGGTCAATTTGTGTCTTTTTTGGTAATTTTGTTTCATTTTTGGGTGCTCTGAACTGTGCATGTGAGATTGTGTTCAGTGAGTGGGGGTCACGGACAACATGCATGTTAAATTGGGGGTCGCGACTCAAAAAGGTTGAGAACTACTGCTTTAAGGGCCATATCACCCACCCCTAGCTCCCACCAAAAAGGGAAACCTATGGTGACAGAGAGCATGTGGAGAACATTTGGTGCTTTTGTCCCCATTCTTCTCCTTCTATCTGGTCCTAAGCAGCCTGACTATTACTGTTCGAAAACTTAAAAACGTGAAGATTCTCGGGCAAGTTTTGAAGATGTAAGGATCGCCTTTTTATCAATGATTTCCTTTGCTAATTTATTGGAAGTTTATTCAGGATGGACACCAGGGAGGATGACGTTCTCAGGCAGTCTGAATCTAAAAATATATGTGTCTTGTTGTCTGTGAGTTATGACTCACCCTTTGTGTCTGCCGTATGTGTTACATTGGATCGAGCACTCGGTGCTCAATTGTGTTGGACTGTCACCACGACCGAGTTCTGTATTTGACTGCTCGTGCCTGCAGTTGTGTGATTGTCCCGCCAGTAAAAGACTTGTACTGCATCCTCGTCTCCGTGTATTTATGTCTGACAGTGATTAAGTTAGTAACCCACAAATAGTAGCACTACTATAGTGTACATTAAGTGAAACAACAACACCATACATTTTAAAAACCTCTGTATATTACAGTATTTGAAACAACTGAAGCTACCTCCATGAAACCACCAGTCCTCACACTGTTTTTTTTTTCAACAATATCTTTTATTGAAGTTTCAAGTGCATATCAAACTTTGTGTCGATTATACAAACATTTTCATTTATATCCCCTCGAACATACATTCATTCACACAGACAAAGAAAATGAGTAAATAAAATAGACAGTGACAACAAACAAACTAATGCAAAATAAGTACTAAAATGAAATAAATAAGACTAAAGTGGAGCAAAATAAAAAAATAGTCCTCACACTGTTAATTAAACGAGACATATCGAGTGATTTCCTTTCTTTTTTTGTGACTGAAATTTAACAACTATGAACAGTTGTTCATAGTATCTGCAGTCCATTTTGGTGTCCGTCTGAATTTGACAGCTTTGTTTTTGTGCCATGGAAAATTGGCAACCTGTAGTTTTCCTCCTGTGATGCAGCTATTCTCAACCTTGGGGTCGGGACCCCAACTGGGGTCGCGAGATGATTTCTGGGGGTCGCCAAATCATTTTGGAAGTCAGCTCTGTCTCCACTGTGTTAAAGTGTTCATGTGATAATGTGTTTTAGTCTTTTTGGTCACTTAATGTGGTTTTTTTGGTCATTTTGTTTCTTTTTTGGGTCATTTTGTGTCTTTCTTGGTCATTTTGTTTCTTTTTTGGGTCATTTTGTGTCTTTCTTGGTCATTTTGTTTCTTTTTTGGGTCATTTTGTGTCTTTTTTGGTCATTTTTTGTCTTTTTTGGGTCATTTTGTGTCTTTTTTGGTCATTTTGTGTCTTTTTTGATCATTTTGTGGTCAATTTGTGTCTTTTTTGGCCATTTTGTTTCCTTTTTTTGTGTTCAGTGAGCGGGGGTCACGGACAACATGCATGTTAAATTGGGGGTCGTGACTCAAAAAGGTTGAGAACTACTGCTCTGATGGACAGCTGTCTTTAACCAGCCTCTGTCTTATAAACAGGCATGCATGAAAAGAATAATCACTTGAAATATTTACAGAAACAACAATTTGACTCAATAGAATCTGACTGAGACAGAAATCGATTAAGAGTAAGAACAATTCACGCCATGTTCTGGTAAATCTCAGAGCAGCAGAGCGTGCTCTAAGAGGCTCTCAACACGCACTTCCATTAATGAGGCCCTCTGTGCATATTCAAGCAGATGCACTGCATGTAATGTCACATTTTACAAGACGACTTCATTCCCCTGGAGCCAGAGGTGAGAGGCTGGCTCCTCTCGCTCCTTAATGAGAGGAAACAACAAAGCAGACGAATCCTGCACTGTCTGCTGCTGTAACTAAAAATGACCTGAGTATAAAAAGACTTGCTGCACAATATTGACAGATGTGGTGCGTTTGAGTATGAGGTGAACTGTGTAAGTGCAGTGACTCACAAATCCACAAGCATTTAGATGTAGATGTTTTAGTCTTTTGTTTTAGATCCAAGATATTTGTCCAGTACGTCCAAAACGTCTAAATATAACTGGCCTTTTTATTATGGTCGGCTATTTTCATGGTTTCCAAAGAGAATTCAGCTTGTGTGCCGCCGGCTGTGTGGCTGAGAGTCAAATGGAACCAACGAACATGTTATTGACGTCTTTATTTTACTTCAATTTGCACCATAAGGATTAATATAGTTTGCTCAGTCCACCACTTTGGTTCAGACTTTTGACACAATTTCAATAACTATAAAATGTAATGAAATGCCATGACATTTTTTGGTCGGATGTTCATGGTTCCCAGATGTTTGATCCCATAGAGCAGTAGTTCTCAACCTTTTTGAGTCTCAACACCCAATTTAACATGCATGTTGTCCGTGACCCCCGCTCACTGAACACAATCTCACATGCACAGTTCAGATCACCCAAAAAAGAAACAAAATGACCAAAAAAAGGAAACAAAATGACCAAAAAAGACACAAAATGACCAAAAAAGACACAAAATGACCAAAAAAGACACAAATTGACCACAAAATGATCAAAAAAGACACAAAATGACCAAAAAAGACACAAAATGACCAGAAAAGACACAAAATGACCAAAAAAAGACACAAAATGACAAAGAAAGACACAAAATGACCCAAAAAAGAAACAAAATGACCAAAAAAAGACACAAAATGACCAAAAAAAGGAAACAAAATGACCAAAAAAGACACAAATTGACCACAAAATGATTTAAAAAAGACACAAAATGACCAAAAAAAAAAGACACAAAATGACCAAAAAAAAAGACACAAAATGACCAAAAAAAGACATTAAGTGACCAAAAAGACTAAAACACATTAACACATGAACACTTTAACACAGTGGAGACAGAGCTGACTTCTAAAATGATTTGGCGACCCCCAGAAATCATCTCGCGACCCCAACTGGGGTCCCGACCCCAAGGTTGAGATTAGCTGCCATAGATAAAAGAAGTGGCTGTAGCCATCATGACCATGGTTGCTGAACTGGACATTTCTTGCTAGATTTTGTGACTTTTCAGATCCTCAACATCTACCAAATAGGTTATTTGCAGCATTTGAGCCAAAAAACATAACATAGAAGCAAACAAATGCATGTGGTTTTTGCTGCTTTTGAGGCTTTCCTATGAAGAATAAGGTTATTCTTTATAGGAAAGCCTCAAAAGCAGTTTCATGGCCCCCTCCCCTCACATGTAGAACAGTGTAGTTAGTGAGCAGAGCTGTTGGTTACCCTACTTTTCACATATTACAAAAAAAAAAGAGTTACGCAACCACAGTTCAATTCACAAATTATTCAAATCTATTTTTACACAATCACACATTAGCATTTGTTTGTGTTGATCTTCCAGCACTATGTTTCCCTGTTCAGATACACTCTGTGTGTTTACAAAGATATAATAATAATAATTAATAGATGCTGAAAAATAGATGTTAATTTAACTATATGTTTAATATTCAGGTTGTAGTTTTCAGTGGTGATGAACTGGAGTGCATTATAATAAGACATAGCTGTAATGTTTTGTCTACCACATTTACATACATTAGCATATTAGGAATGTTTGAACATAATGCAGTCAACAGCACCACTTACAACGACCTCAATAGATAGATAGATAGATAGATAGATAGATAGATAGATAGATAGATAGATAGATAGATAGATAGATAGATAAATAGATAGATAGATAGATAGATAGATAGATAGATAGATAGATAGATTACTTTATTCATCCCGAAGGGAAATTCGGTTGTCACAGCAGTCCGGTATTCAAGTACAATAAAATACAATAAAATACAATAGAATAAAATACTGAGGTAGCATAAATAATAACAAACATAGAATGTATTTAAAACCTCTGTGACATTACCAATAAAACTGAACATTACAGGCATCATAAAGTGGGATAGTTGTGTTAGAGATCAAGGAGTGCCTAATAAAGTGAGCAGATAAGGAAATATCACCTTAGAAAGTGTATAAAATAAAATAAAAAACAGCATAATTTAAGTATATGAAGTCCATTTTCCGGCTCTAAAGTCTCACAAGTTGTGGCTGCAAGTTGTGGGTTGATACCATTTGTTATACAGATTTGTTGCTGAATTTTTACCATTTTTCACCACTTGAGAATTGATAATGTGATATTTGTAACCATTTTTTGACACCAAGACCTTGAGGAACATGTCGTGGCAGTTTTGACAACTGCACTAAGTTAATGGGTGAGCTGGCCAAACAAGACGCAATGCACAATACTCAGTTCTCCAGGTTTTATTCACACATCCTTACTCCAATACACCGCTCAGTCCCAGATGGTTATTTTACAAAACAACAAAGTCCCGTACACCGCTCAACTTGAGGTTGTTGCACCTTCCTACACTGCAAAAAAGCCAACTTGTATTTTTTGGCCTAAAACAGTGATTTAAGTTGGTAAAACTTGGAAATATAACTTATTGACATTTAGGGCAATAATGTAAGTTAGCACAACAAAGGAAGCCAGTTGTCTGCTCAAAAACAAGTTGGTGAGTTGTTGTTACTTATATCTTTAAGTTGGGGTTCACAACAAGGGACAATAGTTCTGATAACTCTTATTTCTTTGTTGTGAAATGCGGGAAAGCGGTGAAATTTCATAGTGGCGTTACAATCGTGCCAATTCAGCACATTGCAGAAGTTAGCAGAAGTAAGGATTAAAAGTTATTACAATGTAAAATTATAAGTTAGTACAATTTACAGTTGAGTTGACAAAAAGAGTTGAGCAAACTCAAAAACAAAACTTGCATCTAGAATATCAAGTAGGCTGCCGCCCACTTCATGCCCCACTATGACAGGAAACACCAAATTTCCTTCACACCGTAGGAAAAACCATGATGTGGTTTGGTTTCAAAGACTTTTATATTTTTGGAGATTTCCGCAAGAATTGCATTGTTCGGCGATTACATTTTTTTACACATGATCATTTCATTATACTTTTGTAATTAACGATAATAATGGTGCAAACGTGACCAATCCCTTCAATACTGTGAATGATTTTGTAATTGCAATAACAGTCAAAATAATTGCAATTATTGTTTGTTTTTTAAAATCATGCAGTCTTGGAGCTGCTGCTAACATAGACTCAGACATCTGAGCATTACAATCCTTCATTAAGCTAAAAACCACCAATATCTATAAAATATATTGTACAAAATTGGCTTAAAGCTGGGTTTAAAAAAGTTTATCAACAGAACTGTTACCTTGATTAAATTCCAGATTTCCCTTGTTTGAATATTGTTGGAAACATTTATGAAAGAAGTATTAAGATCTATTACTTAATTAAAGTATTAAAACTGTTATATGGTTTAATAAAAATAAAAAAACCTTTACATTTTTTTTTTTTTTAAATAAAGTGAAAAGTAAAAGAGTAAAAAGTACAATATTTACCTCTAAAATGTAGTGGAGTCGAATTATAAAAGTACATAAAATTACAAAATAAGTACAGTACTTGGGTAAATGTACTTTTTAATATATTTTTTAATAAAGAAAAAATGTACAAATTATACCTTTAATCTTTAACAATGTGTTAAAAATGAACATGTTTTTTTGTATTATCTGATAAATCACTTTAGTGACTCCAGCTGTCAGATAAATGTATCGTGGTGAAACTACAATATTTAAGTAAAAAGTTACATAAAATGTGAATATGCAAGTAAAGTTCCAGCACCTCAAACTGTAACTGTCTCACCTTGTGATCACTGGATTAATAGCGAGTCTCTGGAGCTGTTCACATGTTCAGAGTGCTACATTATCGTCCAGTGCTGCAGGGAGTAATTGTAACTCCACTTACGTCCCAAACATATGAGTCAACCATAATTAGCATTTCTCTCTCCAAGTGAGCAGAAATCCTCAACAGATCCATTATCACTTTGCAGAGTCTCCATGAATAATCCTCCGCTGTAAACGTGTTCCTCTCCCAGCTGTAGCGCTTCGTGTCCCCGGTGACCCCCCTTCCATCGCCACGTTCATCCCACTCTCACCTCCCGGGCAGCCAAGCAGTAATGTGTGCAAGCATGCACATGTGAACAGTGGGACTAATGCAGCCTGTGAGCAATGTAATACCTCAGTAGGCAGTGTGCCAAATCAAGCCCGGATTATACCACATGCTCCCAGCACTCCATTACTATCACGCTAGGATCAGTCAGATGCAACGCTGCTGACTTCTATAAATATGAGTATGTGTGTGTCATGCCCTGAGGAAATAGTAGGTAAATGCAGCAATACCACAAAGTAAAAATACTCTGTTACATGCAACATGCACTAGCACAGTACACTGTAAAAATGTTTGTAGAAATTACAGTAAAACACTGTCAAATTACATCAGAAATAGGGCGTAAAATTAAAAATTGTATGTCACTGTAGTAGACGCTTTTAATTACCGTAAATCAAAGAATTGCACAAAACTTTAACTTTAACTGTCATAAACTGTAGAAAACACACAGTTTTGCTGTAAAATATAACACACTCATGTAAAGTTAATGGAGAAATACCATGATGTGTGAATGAATGACACAATTACCCTAAAAATAACAGGACTTTTCAGTCTAAATTACAGTTTTTGCTGATATTTACATTTACAGTCGAAAACCCACTCACTGTAATTTTTACGGTGAAGTTCTGGCAACCACAGCTGCCGGGATTTTACCGTAAATTAAACAGATTATTTTTTACAGTGTATCAGGAGCCGAACTGAGATGATACCTAAAGCAGAAAAACCCTCTGAACCCCAACAACAAGCAGTTTCAGGGCTTTTTACATTTTACTCACTGTGTCCTTGTATTTCACTGCAATATCTAAAATCTTTATAAATCTTTAACCCGTTATCAGGCAAAGAACTATATTTGGTAACTTCAGGTGATATTTTGAGAAAAAAGTTGCGAATTTACTAGATTAAAGTGGCAAATCTACAAGAAAAAAAGTCGCAGATTTAAGAGATTTAAAGTGGCAAATCTGCACGAAAAAAGTCGCAGATTTACGAGAAAAAAGTGGGAAAAAGCAACTTTTTTCTCCCAGATTCACCACTTTAAATCTCATAAATCTACGCATTTTTTTCTCTTAGATTTGCCACTTTTATCTCGTAAACTTTTTTCTCAAAATATTATTATACTATTATAAATAATAGGTTTTTTTTTACACATTCTGGCAGTATGTAATATCCTCCAATATTCTCTAGGGTTGAAATTTGGAATTTGCAAGTATTTCAATGAGTGCCCTATTAAGGGTTAAAGTAGTGAATCTGGGAGAAAAAAGTCGCTTTTTTCCCACTTTTTTTCTCGTAAATCTTTTAAAGACTTTTTTCGCACGGATTTGCCACTTTAAATCTCTTAAATCTGTGACTTTTTTCTTGTATATTTGCCACTTTAATCTAGTAAATGTGCAACTTTTTTCCCGAAATATTACCTGAAGTTACCAAATATAGTTCTTTGCCTGATAAAGGGTTAAGTCCTGCAGCTCTGTGGAATCAGCCCAATCATGGCTAGATGTGGGAACAACTTAAACATGTCTTTGTGCAGAATAACACAGTTAGAATAACTGAAATATTTTTTTTTTTTAAAGAAACGCAAATTTGAATTTCTCTGGTAAATCATTTTTAAAATATGGAATAAAATGGAATTTATATATAAACACTTTTCCAAGTGTCATTAATATTGAAAAAAAAAGTTTGCTCCACATATTGTACATATTGAGGTGTTTTCATGTTTCCAGCCTCTCCTGTCCTCTCAGCTCTGTGTAAACAGATTTTGAAACAGAAAATGGGCAGAATGAATCATCACAGCTTCACAGTCTCACTGAGGAGCAGAATTTAATGTTTTTAACAGGATCTGGTTAGTGAAAACGCTTTATTTTTTAACACGTTTTAAATAACACATGTAGAAAAAAGTGATTCTGACAGAAATATCAATATTTTTTAGCTTAATTTAGGTTACTTTTACCTTTGAGTTGTTCAAGGACTGTTGGAAAGTTCAACCTCCGCCATTTTTTACAGTTTCTTTCTATGATAAACAGTGTATTTTTGGGGATCTTTTTAATATATATATATATATGTACGTTTCAAACTAGCATGATGATTATTATCAAATCACAAAATTCCAACAGCGGGACACAAACAGTGGTCTCCAGGTTTAAAGTCCTGGGTTGGGGGAGCCACAAACCTCCCTTCTCTCCCACCTGAAGGCAGACATGGTGACTTTTCTAGATCGACATGTATTTGAGTTGCAGAAAGGTCCATTTTTTTTTGCTTTACATCCTTTGGATTTTCTCTCCGAAACCGTCCTGAGACCTTTAACCTAGAAACCAGTCCACAGGCTGTTATAGACAACATGGAAATTCGAGAAACGTCTACGTTTTTAAGTTGCATTAAAGACATCACAAACTGACAATACAAAGTGTTTAATGCTTGTACATTTCTGCACATGGTGCCTTTTTAATACCGTACTTTTTTTTTTTCTTTTTTAACTTCTCAAGTGTCCTTGTTCTATTCTGTATTTTTTTCTATTGTTGTTTTTATTTATGCTACCTCAGTATTTTTATTCTATTGTATTTTATTGTACTTGAATACCGGACTGCTGTGACAACCGAATTTCCCTTCAGGGATGAATAAAGTAATCTATCTATCTATCTATCTATCTATCTATCTATTTATCTATCTATCTATCTATCTATCTATCTATCTATCTATCTATCTATCTATCTATCTATCTATATACGTGAACTGAATAGTAATCTTTTAATTATTACTTGAGAATGTTAGTAGTGAATTAACATATTTACGGTATGAAAGTGAGAATTAATGTAATAGATATGAATGTAATAACTTATTCGGAATGATTTCTGATGACGTATATAATAATGTCTACAATGTTTAATTCTTAAGTGATTTTTGTTTTATCTTGTGGCCCCCTGGAAGACTAGCTCCTCCCACTTTTGGTGACAGCTAATGGGGATCTTTTTAACAATAAACAACAACAATATCTGTCTATCTATCTATCTATCTATCTATCTATCTATCTATCTATCTATCTATCTATCTATCTATCTATCTATCTATCCATCTATCCATCTATCTATCTATCTATCTACTTTTACTCAGTTTACCACAGTTGATCTGGTCGTTTATGTTCAGCCTCAGAGACTTAGTCGTCAGGTTGCAGGAGATATCCAGAGGGGAAAAGGTGCACAGAGACGAATAATCTGCAGAGAGGGCGAATGATGGAGGGGGAGGGAAGTGACAAAGAGTGTGAGGGGGTGTATGTAGGAAGAGAAAGAAAAGAAGGGAGGAGAGAAAGAGAGAGAGAGGAACCCATGTTTGTAGGAAGCAGAGAAACAGGGACAGTGGCAGGGAGGGATCCTACGTTAGCAAGAGGAAGCATGATCCCGCTGTGAGGCCGGGCTGCTGCTGGGGCTATATTTAGCTTCTGTTGCCATGTGCCGGGAATGTGCATGGCAGAGGGAGACACACACACACACACACACACACACACACACACACACACACAATAGGTTCACTGCTGGTCATGCACTCCTGCACATGTGAGTGCAGTTTGTGCAGAATGTGCTTTAAGTTTCTCTCGTGATGTCAGATCATCACTTTATTTCTGTTTATCAGACGTGAGATGATGCATTTCACTTCATTTTACATCTGAGGAAAACACTAAAACTGCAGGAACGGTTAGTTCTTAAAACCTTAAAACATGTTGATACAGATCCTCAGATATGTTCAGTGTGTTTTGTCGAGGCAGCAGTGAGAATAGAAAATGAAACATGGTGCATGTGTCGAGATATTTCCCCCTATTTTCAGTTTCCTCTTTAAAGTTAAATGCACATCACTCCATGATAATCTGCTTTACGCACCCACAATGCAGAGCTCAGCATCTCTGATTGGTGATGCAGCCGAGGCGAGAAGCAGCCCAAGGTGTCGCCATGCAAACTGGAGCGGGCTGTACCAATGAGGGGGATCCTGCCGTCTCAGAGCCGTCTCTGATTGGCTGCGTTTCTTTTAAGTCTGTTTTTGTGAAGTGTCGGAGCAGATTGACATTTAATTTGGAGAGTGATGTGATTTCAGATTACAGGCTGCTATGTATGTTTCTCTGCTGCATGGCACAAACGGAAAACAAACAGTGTGTTGATGCTAAATATTATTATAACTATTGCATCACAGAGAGAAGTGGACCCAGTTATATGCAGATGTGATGGACGAAGCAGGTTAAAAAAAAATAATTTAAAAATTTGGAAAAAAATGTTTGGGTTAACATAATAAAACAACCATCAGCTGATAAAAAGCAACTATAAGGAACTGTCATTTTTGTTGATAGTTGCGCACCCTGTGGACAAAAGCAGTAGTGTGGACATTATTAAATAATAATAATAATAATAATTAAAACAATTAAAGTATATAAGGATTTGGAGCATTTTGATATGAATATATGAAATCTATTTCCATGCTTAGTTATGTCTCATAAGTTGTTGCAGAAATGTTTGTTTTGATACCTTTCGTTACGCAGATTTTGGGCTAAATTTTTACCATTATTTTCCCTAGACAATTTATAAAAAATGGGCAAAAATCCCTCCAGTTTGACCACATGAGACCATAAACTGTATGAAGAATGGACGTAGTGACCATCACGTCACCCATTGGTTTGTAGACTGCCCGTTTGAGGCATCGAGTTCAGCGTTACACTCGTCGCCATCTTGTTTCCGGAAACTGGGAGCAGACCATATTTGGACTGTGGAGGAGCGAGAGGGAAGTCGCTGCTAATTCATGTTTGCATTAACTGGGATGTTCATTTTGGCTAGCAAAAAACATATATATATATATATATTTATATATATATATGCAGCTACCATCATTGCCCCCTGCTGGAATTTTTGGTAGAATGCAGCTTAAGGCACTTCCTGGTTTGCCGCCTGCTCAGACCAGGAGGTTGCCGCTTGCATGAGACGGGCACCAAACGTACACAAGAGGATGTTTGTTTGTTTACATTCAAGATTCTGGCAACCAGAGACTTTTTACCTTTTAAAAGTTTGGTTTTACTAATATAATATTGAGTTTTATCTCATAATTTTGATGTTTTCATTCAGAATCTTGACTTTATAACTCAATTTTTTTTTACTGATATCTCATCTTTTTTTGTTGTTGCTTTTATCTATTGAATTTAAGGTGTATCTCAAAGTCGACATCAAAGGCAGTTTACATAAAATCGAAATTATTTTTAAGTGTTTTTATTAAACGTGATGTTATTTTGCCATAAAAACGGCAGGAGAAAATGACAAAAAACTGTGAAACATTGGGAGTTACTCCGTCACATTTATTGCAGGATTTAAAAAAACCAAAAAAGAATCAACACATCATTTAGGAAATTGAGATCTAAACTCGAGCACACAAACACATCTAAAGTACAAATTTAAAAAATATTCATAAACAACTGATATTAAAACATTTTTACACTTGTTTCGCACTACTAAAAGCCTATTTTTGGTGACAGAGGAAAACAATATGCTTAATTAACAATAATATAAAATACAAATAATATTTATTACAAATCATTATGTCAGTCAGTGAAAGAATCCTATAAAGTAAATGTGTTTTTAGTGACCTATTAGTTTTCTTCCTCAGCAGAATGACTTGTTTCTCTGGGAACTTAGCAGACAACGGCTCCCTCTAGTGGTGAGGAAGAGTAAAGTTAAAATTGAATTCATCAGTTTAATCTGAAGCACTTGAGGCGGCTAGCGGCGTCCACTTTACACATTTCCAAAGGAAGGTTTTCCCCCTCGATGGACGTGCTGATGAACCAGCCACGGTACTTCACAGACTCAAAAGTGTTCATAGAGTCTCCAATCGTCTCCTTGTAGAAAAGGAAACGGTCCATGTTTCCTTCAGCACTGATCCTCTTCAAGTTCTCCTCACTGCATTCCTGACATGAGACACAGAAAGAGAAATTATTTGATATCCTGAAACCAGTGGTGGAAAGTAACTAAGTACATTTACTCAAGTACTGTACTTAAGTATAATTTTGAGGTATTTGTACTTTACTTGAGTATTTCCATTTTATGTAACTTTATACTTCTACTTCACTACATTTAGAGGCAAATATTGTACTTTTCACTCCACTTAATTTAGCTGACAGATTTAGTTACTTTTCAGGTCGAGATTTAACATAAACAAACATGATTAATTAACCCTATAAAGCCTGAACCACTAAATAATTGCCAAAAAATTCCTCTTTTTTTAAACTGGAGTGTTTCTTGAACCTGCTGACAGGTAATTTAAAAAAAAAAATCCAAAAACAATAGGGATATATGATTCTAGTTTGTATCATTTTTGATACATCAGTTCTTTTTGTGCAATTTGTTGCTCACAGTTTGTTTTTCTTGAACTAACAAAAACATATAAAACCCAACATTTTTAACCTTTTAAGGCTTTACTTTCTTTTAACATTTTCCTCAAACATGCAAAATATGTTTTTCCATATAACACAACATCATACATCTGCTGATATGAAGTTTTCACGCAGCAATGACTGATCCACCAGTGGAACCTGCATATAAATTTTGCTATATCTTGTATTTTTGTGCAATTTGTTGCTCAGTTTTTTTTTCTTCAACACATGTATACATCAGGTTTTTCAGGAAAAAAATATCACACTGATGATGTATAGGTCTCAAAAACTTGTGTGTCAAATATGATACACTTGGCTTCATAGGGTTAAGTATAATTTTGAGGTACTTGTACTTTACTTGAGTATTTCCATTTTATGTAACTTTATACTTCTACTTCACTACATTTAGAGGCAAATATTGTACTTTTCACTCCACTTAATTTAGCTGACAGCTTTAGTTACTTTTCAGGTCGAGATTTAACATAAACAAACATGATTAATTAAAAGTGGTTTTTTTTAAATTAAATATTATAACAGTATATTAAGTAGTTAAAATGAGCCATGTCTTTAGAAAAATTAAAGCACTTCCATAAATGCATCAATACAAATAGCCTAATGTAATAATATATTTGGAATAAATATTACAATCTGAGTGGGTCCATTCTGCATAACGAGTACTTTTACTTTTGACACTTAAAGTACATTTTGATGCTGATCCTTTTGTACTTTTACTTCAGTAAGTTTTGAATGCAGGACTTTTACTTGTAGTGGAGTAATTTCACAGTGTGGTATTAGTACTTTTACTTAAGTAAGAGATCTAAATACTTTTCCCACCACTGCCTGAAACACAGTTTAACAGAAGAAAGGGGGGAAAATTATAGATGAAATGTTTGCCATGATTAAAGTAAAATAAGTGCCTCAAAACTTTAGTTTACTAAATCAAGTTTATGAGACAAAAAGTTGATATGAGATTAAAATTAGGAGATAAAAAGTAAAACATTATGAGGAAGTATGAATTGTGTGTGTGTGTGTGTGTGTGTGTGTGTGTGTGTGTGTGTGTGTGTGTGTGTGTGTGTGAATGCAAAATTGTAAATAAAAAGTCAAAATTAAGAGATAGAAAGTGTAAAAGATGAGATATATGAGAATATTGCTTGTAAGTCAAATTTATGAGATAGAAAAGCTGAAATTGGAATTTAAATGTTTAAAAAATTAGGTAAAAGGTCAAAATGATGAGATAAAAGTATCAATTCTGAGAAAAATAATAAAATATTTAAGTAAAAATGAATAAAAAGTCACATTTATGAGATAAAAAGTAAAACATTATTAGAAAGTATAAATTGTGAAGGGAAAAAATAAATGTATAAACGTTTTGTTTATTAAGTCAATTCATGAGATAAAAACCTCACCATTTTGATATTACATTTCAGAAGCATGATATAAAAACATAGCGATAAGATGAGTCAATTTAAAAATAAAAAAAACTAACCAAAATTGAGATTAAAGTAAAATGCATGATAAAAGTGTCAACATTTTGAAATGAAAAATCACAATTATAATATAAAAAGTATATAATTTAGATCAGGAGTGGGCAATTAATTTCCCCAAGGGGCCTCGTGACCAATACCACGAAGGTTGCAGGGGCCGGACCAAAACTCAGAACTAAATTCTGCTCAATATTAATGTAATCGCTTTATAAAATATAGTAAATTATTTGGTTTTGAGCTGCTACTGATAAAGAATACATGTTGTGATAAGAGTAAATCAAATATAGCAGTAAAAAGTAGTAAATACTCACATCACTATATCACTATTCCATTTATTTTAAACACAACTGTAAATGACCTTTAGTGTTTAACAATGTTGTGATGCTTTTATTTTGAAAAGGTGCCGTCCAGTGTGAAACAGGTGCTCTAATTTTGAAAGGTAGTGACAGGAAATAACCGGTAGAACGGTTAAATGGAAAAACGAACGGTAAATAATAACGAGTGCGTTGTAATTCATATAAAGTTGATATAAAGTATGAAAAAGGCTTCTATAGTGGCTGACTGACAGGAAACAAGGTTTGTTAAAGTTTATTTTCTTCTGTCATATATATTAGTGGCTATATTTGTTGTCTTAACTATAGTAAAAGTGCTTGTTAGCTCTAGTGCCAATCGAATGTTTGCTATTTTTCAAAATAAAAGCACCGCGGTTATATTGATTTCTAATTTCTGTTTTTTTGTGTGTGTTTTACCTCCAGGGTGAGCACGGCGCTGCCGTCCATCATGCAGACGGAGATGTGCAGGTTGTTGGCGATGGAGAGGACGACGGTCAGACTGTCAGCAGCCGAAGAGCACGAAGTGATGTACTTAAACAGTTTGAAATCCACTAATGTGGTAAAAAAAAAAAAAAAAGAGAGAGAGAGAGAGAAAAGTGAATAGATTAATTCATTCATGAATAAAAAAAACAACAAAGATTGCATAATGTCAGAAAAAACAGGCATAAAGACATTAGGAATATAAAAAAAGAAATAATTCAACTTTAACTTTTAACTTGGACTTAATAAAAAGGTTAAAAGTACAAAGTGAAAATGAATAAATATATTTTAGATACATGCAAATATGAGTATCAGATTAAAAAGGCTGAAACGTGAAATTTATCAGGTAGAAAAAAATTACATGAAATAAGTAAAAAAAAATGTTATTAGTTTAAAAAAAGTCTAAATTAATATCACCATCAATTATGATATATATCATATCATACACCCGTCATCATAACACAGGTTGGAAAAATGGAAGAAGAGAACTTCTTCTACGCTTCATTTTAAGATGAAGTGCATTTTGAATAGCCTGCATTTATTTATTTATTAATTAATATTACAGTTTTTGATTTTACATTTTACAAAGGAAATGTTTATTTACACTTCTTTATTGTGCGGGGAAAAAAAATGTAATTGTGTAATTATCAGACCGCCATTACATTTTTCATCTCGCGCACCCCCTAGCGGCAGCTTGTGCACCCCCAGGGGTCCACGCACCACACTTTGGGAATCCCTGGTATAAAGTTTGAGATAAATGTACCTTTGCGCTCAGAGTTTCCTCCCTTCAGAGTGACCGCCTGCAGCTTCAGCTCTCCCGTCGCCTGCACCACGTCTTTCTGCGACATGTCGCACAGCGTGCACAGCTTCACGCTGTTCAGCCGCTGGAAGGTTCGCTGCACGCCGCTGGACGAGTTCCCAGTCGTCTCCACGACCGTTTCTGTGGAAAGAAGGAAGCAGGCGGAAAATGTGTTGATGACAACTTTAGGGGGAAAAAACCAACAGCACCAAAAGAAAAGTTCTAGCTATTAGATGAGGCAAATTTATGAGATAAAAGTTAGAATTTTGAGATTAAAATCTAATTTATGAGATCAAAGTATAATTTATGGAACAAACAAATCCGAATTATTAGATCAAAGACAATAATTTGAAATGAAATGTTAAATTTATTAGATTAGTCAAATTTATGAGATAAACAAATCAGAATTATGATATTAAAGTCAAATTTATGAGATAAACAAGTCAGAATTATGAGATAAAGTCAAAATGCATTAGATAATCCAAATGTATGCAATTTAAAATTTGCAAGTATTTCAATGAGTGCCCTATTAAGGGTTAAAGTGGTGAATCTGGGGGAAAAAAGTTGCTTTTTTCCCACTTTTTTCTCGTAAATCTGCGACTTTTTTCGCGCAGATTTGCCACTTTAACCCTTAATAGGACACTCATTGAAATACTTGCAAATTCCAAATTTCAAACCTAGAGAATATTGGAAGATATTACACACAGCCAGAATGTGTAAAAAAAAAAAACATACGAAATTAATATTTTGAGAAAAAAAATTGACGAGATTAAAGTGGCAAATCTACAAGAAAAAAATGCGCAGATTTATGAGATTTAAAGTGGTGAATCTGGGAGAAAAAAGTTGCTTTTTTGTCACTTTTTTCTCGTAAATCTGCGACTGTTTTCGCGCAGATTTGCCACTTTAAATCTCTTAAATCTGCAGCTTTTTTCTTGTAGATTTGCCACTTTAAATCTCTTTAATCTGCAACTTTTTTCTTGTAGATTTTCCACTTTAAATCTCTTAAATCTGCAAACATTTTTCTTGTAGATTTGCCACTTTAAATCTTTTAAATCTGCAACTTTTTTTCTTGTAGATTTGCCACTTTAAATCTCTAAAATCTGAAATTTTTTTCTTGTAGATTTGCCACTTTAAATCTCTAAAATCTGCAACTTTTTTCTTGTAGATTTGCCACTTTAAATCTCTTAAATCTGCAATTTTTTTCTTGTAGATTTGCCACTTAAATCTCTTAAATCTGCAACTTTTTTCTTGTAGATTTGCCACTTTAAATCTCTTAAATCTGCAACTTTTTTTCTTGTAGATTTGCCACTTTAAATCTCTTAAATCTGCAACTTTTTTCTTGTAGATTTTCCACTTTAAATCTCTTAAATCTGCAACTTTTTTCTTGTAGATTTTCCACTTTAAATCTCTTAAATCTGCAACTTTTTTCTTGTAGACTTGCCACTTTAAATCTCTTAAATCTGCAACATTTTTCTTGTAGATTTGCCACTTTAAATCTCTAAAATCTGAAAAAAAAATTCTTGTAGATTTGCCACTTTAAATCTCTAAAATCTGCAACTTTTTTCTTGTAGATTTGCCACTTTAAATCTCTTAAATCTGCAACTTTTTTCTTGTAGATTTTCCACTTTAAATCTCTTAAATCTGCAACTTTTTTCTTGTAGATTTGCCACTTTAAATCTCTTAAATCTGCAACTTTTTTCTTGTAGGTTTGCCACTTTAATCTAGTAAATTTGCAACTTTTTTCTCGATATATTACTTGAAGTTACCAAATATAGTCCTTTGCCTGATAAAGGGTTAAAAAGTTATTTTCTGCTGTTACCCACCTGTCACCAGGCCCTCCATGATGGCGCTGCAGAGCTCTCTGTCACTGAGCTCCGTGCTGCGATGAGACAGAGAGTTCTTCATCCGGTTCACCGCCAGCAGCAGGTTGGCCACGGACTGGAAAGTCTTCGGGTTGTGGGAAACCACCAGACTCAGACCCTCATCGATCTCAAAGACCCCATCCCGAACATCCTGCACACACACACACACAGTATAATCAATCATTATGCATATACATTTAATATTTGGGTAACGCTTTATAAAAAGGTCCTTAATAACCATTAATTAACAAGTAATAAGGCATTGTTCTCGCTTTAGATCCGGTAGTTGCAAAAAGCATAGTTAACTTATAGTTAACTTATAATAGATGAGCAATAAAGTATATTTTAATATCAATAAGCAAACAAAATAAGATTAATAAAGGCATGGCAAAGACATAATGGGTGGGTCATGGGTGTTTGTAATGTCATTATTAACACTTATATAAGCTTATAAACACAATAATGTTAATAAGCATCTTGTAAGGACTTACAAGGGCCTTATTACTTGTTAATTAATGGTTATTACAAGGACCTTAATATAAAGCGTTACCAATATTTTTCTACCAGTATTTGGATGCAGTAGCTTGTGCAAAATAAGGTTTATCAAATTAAGAACAGATGCATTTTTCATTCATATTTAAGTACATATAAATATCAAACAAAAATGTTAAAAATATGGAGGATGGGTACTGCCAAAATAATAAAAATATTAAGTAATAATAATTTAATTAAATAATTCAATTTAGGTAAATAACAACTGTTGTACTGGAAAAATACATTACAAAATATATATATTTAAATGTAAAAACAAATAAAATTGAAATGTAAATAAAAATAAATATAAAGGTAAAATGAAATAGGAAAGTAAATAAATATAATTAATACAAAGATTTTTTTTCACAGAAAAAGAAATATTATTTTACGTCACATTTTATCAGTAATTTAATGCCTTTGTTGTTTTCATACAAACAAACATTCTCATCTCACATAAATATTCTTCGTAATATCAGATTCGGGCAACTGAGAGTGAAAATATCTATAACAGTAATAATTTAGTATAAGTGAAATACAGCTTGCACAGCTTCTAATGAATAAAATAATAATAATAAATCTTACCGTCATGTTTAAGCAGCGGGACTCACATCCTGTCTCCTCAATGTCCAGTGGGCTGAAATACAAAACAGATGAATATTAAATATTAAATAAAAAATATAATAAAAACTTGAAAACATGAAAAAATAATGACCGTAAAATAAGTAAATAAAACCATAAGGACCTAAACTTCTTCTAACAAATGAAATG
>NC_081535.1:32616391-32643891 GCF_030273125.1 Centropristis striata
TAATAATAATAATAATGAAGAAAGAAAGTAAATTAATCAAATATATATATATATATTTATATATATATATATATATATATATATATATATATATATATATTTGATTAATCTACAATACAGTTATATAAAAATAATGAATTAATGACACCAAATAAATATAATCAAATCAAGTAAAAACATACTCCTTCTATTCTGACACTTCTATTCTGAGGCAACAATTATTTATAGATTTTTTTTTTGTTGAATTTATATATATGCAAATAAAAACTAATATAATAATAATAATAATGAAGAAAGGAAGTAAATTGATCAAATATATATATATATATATATATATATATATATATATATATATATATATATATATATATATATATATATATATTTGATTAATTTACAATACAGTTATATAAAAATATTGAATTAATGACTATATAATCAAATCAAGTAAAAACATACTCATTCTATTCTGACACTTCTATTCTGAGGCAACAATTATTTATAGAATGTTTTTTGTTTAATTTATATATATGCAAATAAAAACTAATATAATAATAATAAAAGTAAATTAATAAAAAAAAATATATATACACACAAACACACACATATATATATATATATATATATATATATATATATATATATATATTTGATTAATTTACAATACAGTTATGTAAAAATGAATTAATGACACCAAATAAATATAATCAAATCAAGTAAAAACATACAAATAATAACACGAATAATATTATTAATAACAAATAAATAAAAATAATTAATAAAATATTTAAATAAATGATATGAAGTACACACATTTAATCAAATAAAAACATACAATTATAGTTATGATAATAATAATCATGACTTGGTTAATACAATTAAATCAAAATAAGAGCGTGAATAAAATAAATGACATCAAGTAAAATAAAAACACTACTACTGAAAGGCAAAGCAAGGCGGGTTTATTTGTATAGCACAATTCAACACAAGGTAATTCAACAGTCAATTAAAACAGGGAAATATAAATAAAAATATAAATAAGATAAAATAAGATACAGCAGGATAAGAAAAGAGATAAAATAATAAAAAGCACAAGTCAAACATTGCATAGTTAAAAGTAGGGGCAGTAGAGTAGAGCAGATACGTGTTAAAGTTTAGAGTACGCTGCAGTAAACTAGAGTGTTTTAAGTCCTAATTTAAAGGAGCTGACCTTTTGGGCAGACCTCAGATCTACAGGTGCTTGTTAATGCCTCTTCCTGTCGCAGCGTGCTGTTGGTTTTATTTTTGTTTTGTGGTTTTGTTGTAGATGAATGCCGGTAAATATGAGCTCATCTGACCCAGATACCCCCCCAGACATATATAGAGATGGTTTCCTGGTTCTCACACACTTTGCATTGTGGTAAAGGATGTTCTTTCGTTGTGTCATTCGCAACTGTTTGATCCCTTTTGTGGGGAAAAACAATAATGAGGTTGCAGAGGTTGTCAGTTAACATGAGAGAAAACGTTTCTTCATGCAGGGATTAAACGCCCTTTGCAGACACCACATCAATACTCTAATACAGAGAGGTGAAATAAGGGCAACTTCTTCTTTTTTCCCCTGCTGCAGCACATCTGTGCATCATACTGATGATGATGACACAGGAGTCGGGGGAACTCCAACATCTGATCAATAAAGGAGAGTTACACTGGCTTAAAAAGTTTACACGTCTAGTGAGATGAGTGTTGAGGTACAATTTTGACTCAGCCAGCTATTACCTCATTTTTACACAAGCAAAACAACGGACATGGGAATTCTGTGTTTTGCGGACTCAGTCTTTATGCAACAGTGAAGATATTGGTATCATATGAAATTAGACAATAGAGGGAATTAATTGGTACCAACAAAATAACTTTCCATAGTTATGCAAATGGTTTCTATGGAGTCTGCCCTTTACAGACATTCCCAATTAATGCCATTGTTTGGGGCAGAAATAAAAATAAATCAACTTTCAACACCTTGTAAAAACCAAATATGTGAGAAATAAACAGTTAATGACACCTGCAGTAAAATGTGTTATTTTGTCTTATTATATGCACTGCAAAAAAAACAACTTGTATTTTTTTGGCCTAAAACAGTGATTTAAGTTGGTAAAACTTGAAAATATAAATTATTGATATTTAGGGCAATAATGTAAGTTAGCACAACAAAGGAAGCCAGTTGTCTGCTCAAAAACAAGTTTGTGAGTTGTTGTTACTTATATCTTTAAGTTGGGGTTCAAAACAAGGGACAATAGTTCTGCTAACTCTTATTTCTTTGTTGTGAAATGCGGGAAAGAGGTGAAATTCTGTCATTAGCGAAAGCTAGCGGCTAACTGATGCTAGCGGCTAACTGATGCTAGCTGCGCTGCTTGTTACAGCTACAAGAGTAGCCATTAGCGTTTCAATGCTAACTCAAAATTGTGGTCGCAACATTAGCTGACATTTCATAGCGGCGTTACAGTCGTGCCACTTCAGCACATTGCAGAAGTTAGCAGAAGTAAGGATTAAAAGTTATTACAATGTACAATTATTATTTATATTATATATATATATATTAGTACAACTTACAGTTGAGTTGACAAAAATCTGAATTCAGAGTTGAGCAAACTCAAAATCAAAACTTAAAATATTTAGTTTAATTGTCCAACTTAAAATTTTATCGAAGTTTGTTGCCTTGAAATTTTGAGTTCACCCAATTTTTCTTTTTTTGGCAGTGTGTGAATATTATGCATCCTGCGGTTCTGCTTGTGGATTTCGAGAAGTACAAATGGCCATTTTCAAGATATCTGAATGAAAATGGGTTCAAGGTTGAGTCTCAAGTCTTCTACTTGACTACGTCTCAGAGGGAAATATTGTACTTTTTACTGCATTTCAGTTATTTGATATTTTTTACTTTGAGGATTTGTATTATTGAAACAAATCATAAGTCTATATTTATTGCACATTTGGCATTTAATGGAATCTTTTTGGAAAACACAGTTTGTGCCATTGCATTCAAAGGTCGCCCCCCACCTGTGAACTACCTCAGCGTTTTAAAAACCACTAACATGAGGGGGAAGTACCGTGTGATTTCCAGGCCAGGAAGCAGGAAGTTACAAGAGAACACCACTCAAATGAACTACCTTCAATCTGTTGCAGCTTGGTGGAAAATGAAAAGTAAAATATGTAACTTTTCTATATTAACTCTTTGGAGTTTTGAGCTGAATCCTAATCTGTATCATATTTGTCTGGTGTTGACTCCAGCATCACTGAGCAGTGCAACAGTTGGAGACATACCTTGGAGAGGCTACAATTTATCTAGAACACGACCCCCTGCAGTACTGGGGGTTTTAAAAAGTGTGGTTTCCCCCTCTGGGCCAAATATCAAACAGATACCTCTTAGCATAGTCCCGTTTCGTGGAAAGTGAAAGACTCTTTAGTTCAGTGTCACATATTCTAGATGGAAACAGGCTCGCAGCTGATAATGCAGAGAAAATAACCTGCCTCTTTTCAGAAAAAAGCTTAGTCCTCACAGACTACATTTGATATGTAACTGTTGTTTGTACTACAGTACTAAAATCCACTGATTGTGTTATAGGTTACATTTAAATGAAATGTGTGTACAGGAAAACAGTTTGTTAGATATTCCTGCATAATACTGACTGTAAGAAGAAGATTTTCATTTAAAAGAACATGCCTCTTGAGCAATATCGTTAACTACTCTAATCGGTACTCAGTATCAGCAAGTACACAAATGTTGCAGGTGACCGGCAGTTGATGGGCAGTTGACGGGCAGTTGATGGGCAGTTGACGGACAGTTGATGGGCAGTTGACGGGCAGTTGATGGACAGTTGACGGACAGTTGATGGACAGTTGACGGACAGTTGATGGGCAGTTGACGGACAGTTGATGGACAGTTGATGGGCAGTTGACGGGCAGTTGATGGGCAGTTGACGGACAGTTGATGGACAGTTGACGGACAGTTGATGGGCAGTTGACAGACAGTTGATGGACAGTTGACGGACAGTTGATGGGCAGTTGACGGACAGTTGACGGACAGTTGACGGGCAGTTGATGGGTAGTTGACGGACAGTTGATGGACAGTTGACGGACAGTTGATGGGCAGTTGACGGACAGTTGACGGGCAGTTGATGGGTAGTTGACGGACAGTTGATAGACAGTTGACGGACAGTTGATGGGCAGTTGATGGACAGTTGACGGGCAGTTGACAGACAGTTGACAGGCAGTTGATGGGTAGTTGACGGACAGTTGATGGGTAGTTGATGGACAGTTGACGGACAGTTGATGGACAGTTGATGGACAGTTGATGGGTAGTTGATGGACAGTTGACGGACAGTTGACGGGCAGTTGATGGACAGTTGATGGACAGTTGATGGACAGTTGATGGGTAGTTGATGGACAGTTGACGGGCAGTTGATGGACAGTTGACGGGCAGTTGGACAGTTGACGGGCAGTTGATGGACAGTTGATGGGTAGTTGATGGACAGTTGACGGGCAGTTGACGGGCAGTTGATGGACAGTTGACGGGCAGTTGATGGGTAGTTGATGGACAGTTGACGGACAGTTGATGGGTAGTTGATGGGTAGTTGATGGACAGTTGACAGGCAGTTGATGGGTAGATGACAGACAGTTGATGGGTAGTTGATGGACAGTTGACGGGCAGTTGATGGACAGTTGACGGGCAGTTGATGGACAGTTGATGGGTAGTTGATGGACAGTTGACGGGCAGTTGATGGACAGTTGACGGACAGTTGATGGGTAGTTGATGGACAGTTGACGGGTAGTTGATGGGTAGTTGACGGACAGTTGATGGGTAGTTGATGGACAGTTGATGGACAGTTGACGGGCAGTTGACGGACAGCTGACGGACAGTTGATGGGTAGTTGATGGACAGGTGATGGACAGTTGATGGGAAGTTTCATTAGTCTTCTGTCAGTAGCGGCATATCCCCTTTGTGCATAGACAGCATTGTGCTCGTCTAGCAGAAGCTGTCATTAATGGACTTTTTATACAGTTTTAAGTCAAATCTTTAGATCTTGGTGTTTTATACTCTTTATTTTAACCAGAACATGTATTTTAGTCATTAGTCATTTGGATCATACATCCTGTAGTTGCTCTAACTTCCTTAACACAGCTACACTAGATATCTTTGTACGTTAAATTAAATTGCATTAAATTAAATTGTATTTATGAAGGCTAAAATTGCTTTCTGCTTTTTGGAAAAACACCTTTGAAAAGCCCTTTAAGGAGGAAATTAGAATAAACCTCGCTCTCAGGATTTAACACGGAGCCCAATGCAGCCTCTCAAAGAAAAAAGTTAGCAAAAATGCTCCACACACGTAATTGACCGTTCACAAAAGCTCTGCCCCCATAGTTACTGTTGCTATGTCCGTCAAACTTTCCAGGACCGTCAGCAGCCATGGAGCTGACTGGCGATGTGTTAGCCAGTGTTTTTGGAATAATACCTCCGCAAAGTAGGCCAAAAGCAGTCTCTTTAATATCAAAGTGAAAACAGATTTTAACAAAATAATGTCAATGAATTAAAAAAATATACAAGGTAAAATAAATGATTGCATAAATACTCACCCCCTTTAAAGTAACTGACCTGATTCAACAGTGTTCCAGCTAGCATCATAAAAGTAAACTTTATTGCAGAAGGATTGCATTATGTTACGGTCACAACAAGGTTCTGTTTTTAATTGCATGCTTTCAGGTCCATTTAATTGGAGGTCACGCTCAATTCAGAATTTACAGAAATAAATGAAACCACAGAGAATCTGTAAACCACAATAACAATGACACAGAGAGGATATAAAGGTTAAGAGGAACAATTAATTCCACTACTTCTGTTTGCTGCACATTGTAATACAGTAGTGTTCAATATAATAGCAGTTTTATATTTGAACACTGCTGTATATGAAATATTTATAACATTGGAATTTTTCCCACTTTCCTTCATTCTCCATGCAATGAATTAAGTTGTATTCTCTGTGCCTCAAGGCATCCAGAGTGCTGTAAATCTAAATCTTTTATGTTGTGTTTTGACCCTCAAGGCCATCGTACCAAATACAGTTTACACATTTTAAGTCTATAAAATCTATATGAATTTATAAGTCCTGCAGCTCTATGGAATCAGCACAATCACAGCAAGAAGTGGGAACAACTCAAACATGTCTTTGTGCAGAATAACACAAATTATAAACACAAGTTGAATTTCTCTTTTTTAAACTTTGAATAATATATATATATATATATATATCATGGTTTCTATGATATATAATAATATATATCTATACATTGGCCTATATGAGGTGTAAATAGATAATTTAGCAGTTTATATTTGGGTTATTTTGGTTGTTATAGTTTGTTCTTTTTGTTGTTGTTTATTTTAAATATCGCGGCAACTGGGTGACGGGAATATGGGCGGTAACCTCTAGTTAATATAATCACCTGTGCACTGGCATGGCAGGCAGGTAACAAAGAGAGAGAGGGTGAGTCAGTGGAAGGCTGTATCTTTTGTTGACTGCTGTTCATTACTTTGGATCGCTGTGATTACTTTTTTCATACTGTAAGCACGTTATCAAGGGTTGTTTTTTCTTCCTTCCATCCATCCATCCATCCATCCATCCATTTCCCTCCGCTTATCTGGGACCGGGTCGCGGGGACAGTAGGCTAAGCAGGGCATTCCAGACGTCCCTCTCCCCAGCCACAACGTCCAGCTCCTCCTGGGGGACCCCGAAGCGTTCCCAGGACAGGAGAGAGATATAATCCCTCCACCGTGTTCTGGGTCTTCCCCGGGGCCTCCTACCAGTTGGACCTGGAACTCCTCTATAATCTAACCGATTATTGCTCATGTTATAAATAATTGTATTGCCTTTACGGTCAATTTACACTGGGTTTTTATGTGTTATTGTCTAACTTTAACACATTGCTGAAGTTATTTGTCTCTTCTAACAGAGATATATGTTAACAAATTACCCAACGGTGGACTGCCCCCTCTGGGTGGCAGTCCACCGTTGGGCGAGAGGTACTGCCTCAAAAGAAGGAGTTCAAGTATCTCTGGGTCTTGTTTTTTCTTAGTTAATAAAATCCTTAAACTAATTTTTTGATCACAGCAAATAGTGTGTTAGATAATGCAGCAGCAAACACCCAGCGCTTAGCCTCTCAGTGGCTGTTTTGATTTCAGTCGCCACACATGATTTTAAATCATAAAAATGGAGTCAGAAAATGTGGAAAAATTGTGAAATTGCTACGACACTGAATGTTCTTCATGTTTAATGTCGGATTTTGGAAAAAAAACAAAAACATCAATATGTCATTCATGGAAACAGTAGAGTCCATAAAAATACCTAAACTATACATTTAAGGAACTAGACAACACTAAATCTTCATGTGGATTTAATAGCATGATTCTTTTAACCCATAAGAACCCATGGTGACACCCGTGTAACAAATCTTCTAGAATCTCCTATATTCAGCTTTATGCTTCACCTTAACTCATTAAATCCCTTAGCAACACATACGTGACTTCTCCGAAATGTGTGTGTGACTGGAAACAGAAATGTGAAAAAGTAGCTAATTTTAAAAAGCTTATCTTGTTACAAGGCTAAGTTTAAACCCATTTAACAATTCTACTCCGTTAATAGGGTGTCCTGTATTGCATTTAACCCTATTAGGGTTTGTTATTTGTTTTTATTTATTATTGATTCATTATTATTTTGTTACTTAAAAACGAATCTGAAAAATAATTTGTTGTTAAACAGCACTATTAATGTCACAATTTTGATAAATGTCGTGGAGATGCAAAGAAAAAGGCAAATTTGTGTTTCTGTAAGCAGAAAAGGTGTTGAGTTTATTTATATTAAAATAAGAAATATCATAAAAATAAATACCCTCACATATATGTCACAGCACAGATCTTTGACATTTAGGGGTAGTATTTTTTTTAAAATCATAAATGTGTTCTATGTGGTTCACTAGGTCTGTGGTATATCCCCCATAATTTTCCTTCAAGGCTAAATGGGTCTGGGTTCTTATGGGTTAAACATGTCTTACATTCTGATGAGGCAATACCCTGTGACAACGCTGTCTTAAAGATAAGATAGATTAATTTTGCACGAATATGAAAATAGCATAAAGTGAATCTGAATCATTCTGGACACATTCAAAGTAAACTTTAGTTTATTTTGAATCTGGTGTATCTGCAGGCGTCCACTTCACACATCTCCACTGGCTGGTGCTCGAGGTCGCTGGTGCTGATGAACCAGCCGCTGCACTTCACCGACTCAAAGGTGAAGTTATCCACCTCCATGTTTCTCTTGTAGAAGAGGAAACGGTCCGTGTTTCTGTCGTCGCTGATGTTCGTCAAATCCTCCTCACTGCATTCCTGAGACCAGACGGAGAAAGACAAAATATTACAGTTCTGCCTGTGAGTGAAGGTACAAAAAAAATGATGAATGTAAGTCAGAATTTTAATTTACAAAATCAAAATTCTATGATTAAAAATGTCCCAAGACACAATTATTAGATAACTATAAATTGTGAGACCAAAAAGTCGATCTCAGGAAGACAGAATTCAGAGATAAAAAGACAAATTTATGTGATTTAAGCCAAAACAAAATAAAAAAATCATACAAAAAAAAAAAAAAAAATTAAGAGATATAAAGACATTAATATTAGATAAAATGACAAATTTGGGTGATTTTAGCCAAATAAAATGTATTAACTAAATAAAAAATTTGTAATAAAAAGTCAAATTAAGAGATAAAAAGACCATATTATTAGATTAAAGCTGACATTTTTATTAATTACATTAAATAATTATTAGATAACTATAAATTGTGAGACCAAAAAGTCAATCTCAGGAAGACAGAATTCAGAGATAAAAAGACAAATTTATGTGATTTAAGCCCAAAAATGTATTCACAAAATAAAAAATCATACAAAAAAAAAATCAAATTAAGAGACATAAAGACATTAATATTAGATAAAATGACAAATTTGGGTGATTTTAGCCAAAAAATGTATTAACTAAATAAAAAAATATGTAATAAAAAGTCAAATTAAGAGATATAAAACAGACATAAGAGATACCAGATTATGAAAATTAAAGCCAACATTTTTATTTATTTAATTAACATAACATGTCAAATTCCTGTAAAAAAAAAGTAATTGAGATAAAAAGCCAACATTTTTATTAACTAAATAACAAAAGATGTATTAAAAAGTCAAATTAACAGATAAAAACACCATATTATTAGATTAAAGCCGATATTTTTATTAATTACATTAAAGTTATGTAATCAAAACTCAAATTAAGATATAAAGACAAAATTAAGAGATAAAAAGTAAAAATGATTAGATGAAAACTCTTCATTTCAATTTTGCTAAATCAAAAATATGTAATACAAAGTAAAATTAAATGAAATAAATTATATTTACTAAATAAAGACAATGAAATAAAAAGTCAAATTAGATTAAAGCAAACGTTTGAATTTACTAAATTAAAATTAAGTAATAAAAAGTAAAATAAAAGGATATACAGATTCAAGTCAAAATGTACTAAATTAAAATGTAATAGAAAAGTACTAAAAAATCAAATAAAGACATTTTTATTATTATTTTGAAATTAAAGCAAAACATTTCAATTTCAATTTACCAAATCAAAATTATAGCCTGGCTAACGCCAGACTAATCACAAATGAGATTAGTCTGGAAATCAGCCGTTCATTTCTCCGTAGAGGAGGTGTGGTTTATGATCCTCCAGAGCCGTTTATTGGGCGATTAGAATGTCTATCAAAGCGTTTGTAGGTAGCTCTTAGCCAATCAGATCAGTTATACCAGATGACGTATGTAGAGCGACAGAAATTGATGTTTACATAGCCGGACTAGCCCATCTCTACTTTGAGACTAAAATGATCAGTTGTGCTTCTGCAACGTTTTTCTGCAGCATGTTCTGACTCTGGCTGCTCCGTAGTTTCAGCTCACAGTCTACCGGCAGTGTTGGTGTGTGTGTGTGTGTGTGTGTGTTGCTTGCTGCTTTGCTTCTCCAGTTCTCGCTTTCTGCAAGATTATTTATTTTTACGCCTTATTCCCCCTCATGTCATTCAGCCACACACATCCACTGATTTTATGGTCAATAAACGAGCTGCTGGGGGTCTCTGGGTGGCTCCGCTGTCCCCCGGCTCGTAGCCAGATCAGCATGGTTACAGCAGCGAGCGGTATCGGGGCTAGTTGGTAGATTAGGCTTTGGCTAAATCCTGTCGGAAGCAAGGCTAAAACATCCTTTTTGGTGGTGAAACAAGAGTGTAAAGTCAAACGTTGTTCTTCTTTTAAAATCAACTGTCGCTCTAAACTATTTAAAACGCCGTCAGCTAGATCGAGAGAGAGTTTCGCGTCTGCTGCAGCCATGTTGGATCCGTAAGAAAACTACAAAACTACAAGCTTCCATCTGTCCAGTAGTACGCGTCATCGTCTTGCCGTCCCTCCCCGTTCTGTGATTGGATCCTAAAACAGGGCTAAGAAACGGCCCTGGTTGCCAGACTGCCTGCAGGTTTGAAATGAAATCGAGCACGCAAGGCATTATGGGTATACCCAGGCTATCAAAATTATGTAATAAAAATCAAATAATTAGACAAACAAAGGTCTAAGTATTAACATAGTCACATGATAAAGGACACCATAATCATAAGATCTGAGTGTGAGGTCTTACCTCCAGGTTGAGCACAGCTCTGTCGTCCTTCATGCAGCAGGAGATGTGCAGGTTGTTGGCGATGGACAGGACGACGGTCAGAACTTCGTCCTCTGAGTCGACCGGAGAGACGTACTTTGAAAGTTTAATCTCCACTGATGTGGGGAAAAAAGAGAGTTAATGTTTATCTAAAGAATATAAAAAGAGTATATAAGACAGTTTCAGTACCCTTTCTCTCAGAGCTTCCTCCTCTCAGAGTGATGGCCTGCAGCTCAACCTTTCCTGGAGCATCAGAGACCACCAAGTCTTTCTTCTCGACGTCACACAGCGTGCACTGCTTCACACTGTCCACTCGGACGAACCTCCTCCTCCTGCTGGACGGACACAAGGCCGTCTTCACGATCGTCTCTGTGGAGAGATAAAGGAGCTGTCAGTATCAGGAGACAACATCAGATGAACCTTTACTGAACTCAGAGGGGGAACTGCAGCAGCAAAGAGTCTCCTAGTCCCTGAATATGTCTCCTCGTCCTCACTTTGTCCCCTAGACCCTGAATATGTCTCCTTGTCCTCACTTTGTCTCCTAGCCCCTCACTGTGTCCTAGTCCCTAAATATGTCTTCTAGTCATCACTTTGTCTCCTAGTTCCTCACTTTGTCTCCTAGTCCCTGAAGTTGTCTCCTAGTTCTCACTTTGTCCTCACTTTGTCTCCTAGTCCTCACTTTGTCCCCTAGACCCTGAATATGTCTCCTAGTCCTCATTTTGTCCCTTAGTCTTCACTTTGTCCCCTAGTCCCTAAATATGTCTTCTAGTCATCACTTTGTCTCCTAGTTCCTCACTTTTTCTCCTAGTCCCTGAAGTTGTCTCCTAGTTCTCACTTTGTCCCCTAGTCCCTGAATATGTCTCCTCGTCCTCACTTTGTCCTCACTTTGTCTCCTAGTCCTCACTTTGTCCCCTAGACCCTGAATATGTCTCCTAGTCCTCACTTTGTGTCCTAGCCCCTCACTTTGTCCCCTAGACCCTGAATATGTCTCCTAGTCCTCACTTTGTCCCCTAGTCCTTACTTTGTCCCCTAGTCCCTAAATATGTCTCCTAGTTCTCACTTTGTCTCCTAGTTCCTCACTTTGTCTTCTAGTCCTCACTTTGTCTCCTAGTTCCAGAATTTGTATCCTAGTCCTCACTTTGTCCCCTAGTTTGGACATTGTCTCCTAGTCCCAGAATTTGTCTCCTAGTTCCTCACTTTGTCTCCTAGTTCCAGAATGTATCTCCTAGTCTACAATTCTACAATATAATTTTCCAAATGGGAGTTGATACAACACAAGCAAGGATGAAGTCAAGAAACATAGCAAGAGTAAGTGTTGTGGGTTCAGTTTGAGTCCATTAGGACACAAGTGCTTTTAGGTCGCTGAGCGGTCAGTGAGATACTTATTGTTGTCATCTGAGTAGATCAAGTGTGAAGGTGTTCACACTAGTGCTGTTCTCCTAGTCCTCACTTTGTCTCTTAGTTCCTGAATTTGTCTCCTAGTTCCTCACTTTATATCTGTCCAAACTTTTTTTTTTATAATGTTTTGCTGGAATCACATTCAGAATAAATTTATATTTAATACAATCCATGAAATTTGACGAGGTAAAATGTTCTATATATATTTTCTTTGTAAAGTTGAATATATGTCAAGGATTATCACATTATCACATTGAGTTTTATTTAGATTTATACAGCATTTTGGAATCAGGGTTGTGTATGTAAACACCGTGTACCACAGGCTAGAATAATGTAGTTTTAGTGATGAGAGTTGCTGCAGAGTTGCATTCTTTAACAAAACCTGGAAGTTCTGCTTTTACTCTGGCTCTCTGAAACATTTCATGATGTGAAACAGTGCGTCCTGCTGTTATGACACTAATGAACCTCAAATATACGTCATAAAGCCCTGATAAGTTCATGTCAGGTGGTGCGGTTACCCACCTGTCACCAGGCTCTCCATGATGGCGCTGCAGAGCTCGCTGCCACTGAGCTTCCCGCCGCAGAGAGACAGAGACTTCATCCTGTTCACCACCAGCAGCAGGCTGGCCACAGGCTGCATGGTGTTCATGTTGCGGGACACCACCAGGTCCAGTCCTTCATCCTGAACATCCTACAAACACACACACATGCAGAAGTGAAACCATCTCTTGTCCGGCTGCAGGTGCTTCCTCTCTTTTCTGTTACTGTGTTGCTGCAGGACATGCCTGGACTAGGAGAACTGAAAACAGCCTGTTCATTCCTAATCAAATTTGTATTACTATCAAATTCTGATAGTAGGAATAGGAATTTATTTTGAACTGTGTGCGTGCATGTGTGGTTGTGGGAGTGGGTGCACATGTGTGAGTAAGTAAGTGTATATGTGGTGAATATGGCATAGCTTGTCTACCTGCACTCTTCAATTAATTTGTAATTAGGGCCTCGGGGCGAAGCCCGAGCACTACTGTTATACTGTGGATTTCTTCTTCTTCCTCTTCCGGACGCAATTTCGTCCCGCTACTACTCCTACAACTTGAAGAGTTACAGGACAAATTATATATCAAAACGTGCGGTTTGATCGGGATCGGTGTGCTATTACTTTTCTCTACAGAATAAAAACTGCCCAATATTTTGCATTGAAGTGAATGGGACGGCCGAAAAAAAATGAGCGAAAAAGAACAATAATTGGAGATCTTTAAACGTCTACTTCTCCGGCATAATTTCACCTAGAGACTCCATTTAAACTTTAAACAGTAGACACAAGTCTTGTGTATCGGTGTATTAATCCACGTTTCGATAGGTCATATAGTTTTTTATCAATCCCTGTTCAATGACCATGATCATTTTTGGAGAAATTCTGAGATTATAATGGGTGTGTATTGCACGGAATGTTCGTGTCACAGTGTGTGACATCATCGCCAGAGTGTAGAGGGAGAGAAAAAATTGTCAAAAAATAAATTTGAAAACTGCGCTGCAGGCCGCAAATTCCACTCTACAGAAATAATTTATACATAGAAACGTAGGAAAATTTGTCTTCTCACTCACAATCCTCTGGTAAAGCTGTCAGAGTTATAGTTTGGGCATAGGACGCATAGATGCGCCACCAACACGCACCAACAGCCTCATTGGCTCCCATATTAAAAACGCAGGAAGATTTCTGAAAAAGGGAGATTAAACAGTTTTTTTAGATCGCTCTAACAAAGCTATTTTTTAATTTTTCTTAAAAAAAAACATATGTAGACGTTCAGGAAGAACTCAGGACGCTCAAGGTGAAGTCGGATCAATGATAGGTATTATGGTTTTGCCAAAAATGCTTTCTGTTAGAGGCCAGAAAATCTGTCCACCTCTGGCTGCTGTCACTCTTCCGGGACATTGGCAGGTGTCAGTTAATTATGTTGATTGCTTTGATCTGATTGCCTTTGATCTTTGATGTGATTACAGTTACAGACACACACGCACGCACGCACGCACGCACGCACGCACGCACGCGCGCAAGCACGCACACTCCTCACACATGCATACACATGCTTCAAACTCGCTCGCTCGCACGCATGCACGCACACGCACACGCACACACACACACACACACACACACACACTTTGAGGTTAAAGGGCATAGTTTGAAATCTCTGAAGAATCTCATCATAGTGTACACACACCGGCAGTAGCCCACGTGGCCCTTTCAAAATTTACGAGATTTAAAATGGTGAATCCCCACTTCTTTTTCGTAAATCTGTGACTGTTTTCCATGCAGATTTGCCACTTTAAATCTCTTCAATCTGCGACTTTTTTTCTTGTAGATCTGCCACTTTAATCTAGTAAATTTGCAACTTTTTTCTCAAAATATTTTTATTTTGGATATCTGCTGAAGTTACCAAATACGGTTCTTCGCCTGATAAAGGGTTAAATTGATTTCATACCAATTTATGTTATAATTCCTGGTTGCTCAAGAGGCTGTACCCATTTTGTTCAAGATGCATTGTTTAAAATACCTGTACAGCAGTCCATACAAGTTCACATTAAGTTAAGCTGGACTTTAAAACAAACAGTTCAATTTGTCAGGTTTATTACAAGTTCTTTTGGTCAGTGTGTATGCTTGCTAATCAGATTTTGCTGTAATTAAAAATAGCAACCTGGTCTCACAGAAATCCGTGAAATAGCCACGGATTTCGCTTAACTCAAAATCCGTGGAATAGCCACGGAATCGCTCAAATTTCCGTGAAACTGACACTGATTTCGCTGCAATGCAAGTTAATGACAGTCATATCCCGTGGCTATTCCAACATACAAAGTGATTATGTACATTCACTGAGTGAATAGTTAGAAAATAAAACATATATTTCTCGCTAGAAATGTAATCAAAATCCATTTTTATGCAGAAACTAAGTCAGAATATTGATTTTTCACAAAAAATGAGAGAACTGTCCGCCATGTTTTTTGTTCTGACCGCTGGGACCTTGAAAGTCACGTGACTTGGAGCAAACCAATAGCCACGGGATTTGACTGTCATTAACTTGCATTGTAGCGAAATCCGTGTCAGTTTCACGGAAATTTGAGTGATTCCGTGGCTATTCCACGGATTTTGAGTTAAGCGAAATCCGTGGCTATTTCACGGATTTCTGTGAGACCAGGTTCAAAAATAGTCACATAAAGAAGCTGAAAACCATCTTAACTGACAAAAGAGATGATTGGGGGGCATAATATGGTAATATATCACAGCATATGTTATTGCATTACTCAGTTTATCACAAAATGTTTAAATTCACAATTATATCGTATCATGACTTGTGTATTGTTTCGTGGGACGTCTACTGAGCCCCACCCCAAAAACATATATTCTTCTTCAGAATCTGAAGAACACATGTCACATGAGTGAATATATTGTGTATATATAACAGTAATAACAAAAGAATATACTGTAAGGGAGTTCTGGCTTTTACTGCCTCTTATATTTCATCTTACCGTCATGTCAAATCAGCTGGATTCAAATCCTGTCTCATCCAAGTTAGTTGAGCTGAAATACAAGACGTATAAATGTCAAATATACAGTTCAGAATACTCTTAATTAGCAGTTGCATCCGATACATCAGAAATTATGCGATGGTATTATTTAATCAGAACTCCGGGTGGTTTGAAAAGTATGTTTTCTTCAAAAAATGGCCAAAAATAACATTTTTAACCCTTGTGTGGTGTTCGGGTCTGTGGGACCCGTTTTCATTTTTTATTAAAAGAAAAATGATACAATTAATTAATTTTTCAAACTGAGACTCACTGACTTTGGCTCATTTTCTGTGAAGAACATATATCAGAATACATATTTAATGACCACACACCACAACCAGATCCTGTTAAAAACATTAAATTCCTCGCTCCTCTGCGAAGCCTTGAGTGACTGAGCTGAAATCAACAGTCACTTGATGACAATTCTGTGAAAACTGTCTTTTAAAAAAAAAAAAATATCACATTATAATTGCAAATAAGCCGTGTTTGAGTAGTTCCCACTTCTTGTGTTGATTCCGTAGAGCTGCAGGACTTTTTTATATTTATATTATATATTGCAGTGAAATAAAAGGAGCAAAATGTACTCAAAGCATAAAGTCTAAAAGTAATAATAAATTATTAATAATGTAGCTTTAGGCACTTACCTATCTAAAGCTTGCTGGTTGTCTTGGTGTTAAGAGACATTAGTGCTGGATCTTCCCCTGCAGACTGAATCCGTGTTTCTTTTCGTCAGCAGATGCTCAACTTCCTCGTAGTGGTTTCACATATGTGTTAATGATCACATATTGGTAGTGATGGGAAAAAAATCTGTTGGTCTGAAGTCTTTGCAGCCAATAATCCTGAAATTGCTCTATTGAAGTTTAACAATTTATTTATGCCTCTTGTGGAGAAACATGCACCACTAAAGAAGTGTCAGGAATGCCAAAACACCCTGGTTAGATAAAGAAATTAAAGATGCTATGAGAATGACAGATCAAATGAAAAAAACTGCAAGCATAACAGGAAATATATGTGCTGGGACGTCTATAAGAAAATGAGGAACTCTGTTACCAAACTTAACGGAAAAAAAAGAAAATTTACTTGGAAAATTGAGTTAAGGGGGTAGGAAATGATACTAAATGATCTGACGGGTAGGAAAAACAAAACAAATCCATCCTTTATGGAGGCAAATGGCAAGTTCATCACCAAGCCCAATGAAATTGCAAACTATTTAAATGATTATTTTATTAGCAAACTAGAAAAATTGAGAGAAAACATGTCTAATCTAAGTAATGATATATCTCACCTATTAATAAGAAATAAAATCATGAATGGAAAAAACCCCAAGTTTAAACTGGAGAATATAAGCATTAACAAGGTAGAGGATTAAGTTATTTTGTGTCTGTTTTTGGTCATTTTGTGTCCTTTTTAGTATTTTGTCTTTTTTCTGTCATTTTGTGTCTTTTTTTAATAGTAATTTTGTGTCTTTTTTAATTAATTTCGTTTTTTTCTGTCATTTTGTGTCTTTTTTATAGTAATTTTGTGTCTTTTTTAATTAATTTGGGTTTTTCTCTGTCATTTTGTGTCTTTTTTAAGTGATCTATTTTTTTCTGTCATTTTGTGTCTTTTTTTATAGTAATTTTGTGCCTCTTTTAATTAATTTGGGTTTTTCTCTGTCATTTTGTGTCTTTATTTAAGTAATCTATTTTTTTCTGTCATTTTGTGTCTTTTTTTATAGTAATTTTGTGTCTTTTTTAATTAATTTTGTTTTTTTTCCTGTCATTTTGTGTCTTGTTTCTCCTGTCATTTTGTGTCTTTTTTAAGTAATTTCGTTTTTTTCCCGTCATTTTGTGTCTTTTTTTTGTTGTTGTAATTTTGTGTCTTTTTTTGGTCATTTTGATACTGCCTCCAGCGGCCCCCAGGTAATTTGAGTTTGAGACCCCTGCTCTAAAGTAACGATAAACTTTAACAACAGAGACACAAGTACTTCACAGGTACGCAGTTAATTTGTCGCACTGCTCCTTTTGTTTAATAAAAGGGACCGCTCCAGTTTGACTGTAGCTGCGCTAATGGCGCTAACGAAGCTAACTGGGCTAATGGAACTAACTGGAAAACGGTGCCTGGACTCCAGTACTCGCCGATATGGTATCGGAATCGGAACAATTAAAAAAAACAAAAATTAAAATGGCGTACGCAATGTTTTTGTGCGTACGCTGTGTTGATACATGAGGCCCCTGGTCTCCATTGACATTGAAAAAAAAGAAGCAAAAAGAAAAGCAGTGTTAAATGCACCTGGTATGTAAAAAAAAATTCAATGCATGATATTAGTTAACTAAAGCTTTATCAGACTGCATTAGTTTCACATACATGTACATGTGTATGTTCATATTTTGATAAATATACAATTCATAGGCTTTCATTTTTTCTGAGCTCAAAGTTCTCAAAATCTCTAGATATCTAAATCTCTAGTTGTGTGTGTGTGTGAAAAGAAACAACAACAACACATTTTTAGAACAGGGTTGAGTTTATTTCCTAAGAAACTTGATTATTGAAAGTGTTAAATGTCATGGAGTTTCAATGCACCAAAAATACAAAAAAAAGAAAACGGCAGCATTCCAGAAAAAAAATTAAATAAAATAGAAGCTCTATACAAATGTAACCTGGACAGAAAGAACAGTTTGATTACCTGTAATGATATTCTATCTAAGGAGTCATATATTAATCCACACTTCTTCAACCCAACAGTAAGTACAAAGTAATTTTATCTTTTTACATTCAGTCTTCTGATACCATAGAAATGAACTGATAACGAAACGAAAAATATAATAAGAAAACCGCTTAAAAATATTTACTCAGAATCACACAGTCATACGATTTCTCCTGCATTGTGGCAAAAAAATGATAACACTGAATGAATCAAACACACAAAATGGAATCAAAAGAGAGAAAGAGACAAAAATGGTGCTAAAGTAACAAAGCCGGTAACACAGAGCCGACTCCTAAACAACCCTGCTGCTGCTTTACGGTTCGGATTATTTCAAGTTGGGTTTTTTTAACACAAAGCTTACATGTCGTACTGTGCGTTAGAAGTTTAATCTGTACTGGGGGACAAAATTCGCTTGTTATAAATAAGGATATAATAAGGATCTGAATACTGGACATGGCCATGGTAAAACAAAAACATTTAAATACATTTAGCACGTTCTCACTTTAAACTTTAAGGTGTATTTTTTGCACTTAACACTGTTTGTAAAATTAATTTTGTCCTCCATCATTTACATTTTAGTTGCAAAAAAAACAAAAAAAAACAAAAACCCTTCATAAGTGAATTGCATCGATTTTTGTTTTTCTGAATTGACGAGATAATTCAGAAAAACAAAGGCAAATCTTTTTTTTTTTTTGATTAATACTTTTCTCGGAATACTGAAATATTCCTATTTTCTTATCATATCAGAAAAACTCAGATTATTATCCCATTAATTAATACGATTTTTTTTGTGCTTAAATTCTGCTGTTTTCCTGAATAAAATCAGGTAATTTTCTCATTCATTAAAAACAAGAAAAATAATTTTTGGCTTTATAATTCTCAGGAATTCAGGAACATTAATAAAAGTTTTTAATTTATTCAGAAAATTAAGCTGATTATTCTTTCTGTTAATACTTTTCTCTGAATTCTGAGATAATTCTCACATGTCAGGAAAAGTCTGATTTTTTCCCCTAATGAAAACCATTATAATTATTAGATTAGATCATTTTCTAATTTATTCTGAAAAACTCATAGTTGGGCGGCATAGCTTAGTATATCATACCAAGTGTTCCTTTTATGATAAAAGCACCAAATTTGGCAGATGTGTTGATAAATATATTGGGAACAAAACTGGATATTGGGCCATCACAAACCCAGACCCTGGTTGCCATGGCAGCCATTTTTTTTTTCAAAATGGCTGATCAACTGATCAGCCTGATGTGAGTGTGGTTGGGCTATGTGGTACAAGACTGTAGAATGCTTTCTTTTTCTTTTCTTATTTCTTTATTTTTATAATGACTTGACTTGTAATGCCTGTGGTCTATTAAAAATGATTTTCAGGAAGACTAGCTGTGGTCTTGGTGTTAAAAACAAACAGGACACCAAGGAGGAAGTCTCTGATTTACAAAGAAACATCTCTGTACGCCTGAAGTTTGCCAAAGAGGAACCTGACACTCCACAACACTTCTGGGAAAAACCACAGTCCACAAAACAAAGAGTGATGTGTTCATGAAGAACACGCAGCACTATGTATGGTGTAAAAACAACCCTGCATCCAATATGAGAACATCATCCCAACAGTGGAGTATGATGGAGGAGCATCATGCTATATGAACCTGGTCTCACAGGAATCCGTGGAATAGCCACGGAATCACTCAAATTTCCGTGAAACTGACACGGATTTCGCTACAATGCAAGTTAATGACAGTCATATCCCGTGGCTATTCCATGGATATTTGTTCCTATTGGTTTGTTCCAAGTCACGTGACTTTCAAGGTCCCGGCCGTCAGAACAAAAAACATGGCGGACAGTTCTCTCATTTTTAGTGAAAAAAAAATCAATATTTTGACTTAGTTTCTGCATAAAAATGGATTTTGATCACATTTCTAGCGAGAATATATGTTTTATTTTCTAAATATTCACTCAGTGAATGTACATAATCACTTTGTATGTTGTATTAGGTTAAGCATGTTGTGTTTGTCTATACTTGGGACTAAGATGCAGATCAGATCACATTTATGACAAATTAATGCAGAAAACCAGGTCATTTCAAAGGGTTCGCATACTTTTTCTTGCAACTGTATCTATCAACACACCTGCCAAATTTGGTGCTTTTATCACAAAATGATTTTAGGATATCAAACATCTTCTGTAAGCCTTCCATGAGGCTGTGATTATCCTAGATATCCTAGATAAGATATATATGATGTGAAAATTAAGCCCGCTGCAGCCCTGTGAGCCCGCCGGCTGGCAGAGGCAATCTCCCCATTTTGTTGCATTTTCTTTAAATTTTTTTTATTGTTCTACATTTTTAAAAAACATATTTTCACTTGAACTGTTATGTAATTAATATTTGTGGTGTTGTAAACATCTGTAATAACTTGGAGGTGGCCCAGTTTCTATTGACTTGTAACAGCTGGACGCCATTTTGGAAAATTGCCGGCAATGGTCATCACAATGCAAATATGCGATTGGCCCAATATCCAGTCTTTTTAAAAATATAGTAACCTGTATGTATGCATATATATATATACACACACACACGCACGCACCAACTTTGGTGCTTTTATCACAGAATGAACAATAGGTTCGCTATGCCAACCAACTATCGTGTATTTTGAAAAACAATAAAAGAAATATTTGGGGCTTTAAAATTTCTGCTCTGTTTTTCTGAATCATCTCAGTAATTCTGGAATTTTTTAATAATTATCTCACATTTCTTTTTTTCATTAAAACTTTTGTCACAATTCTGAGATACATATTTTATAACTATTATTTAAAGCAGAATATTGTGTTGTGTTGAATATTGTGTTGTGTTTTGCTTGAAAAGTGGTCTTTTTTTTTTTTTTTAAGTTTTCATAGAAAAGAAAATAGTTTTTTAATTATTGAGATTATCTCTCAGAATTTTCCAAAAAGGTTTTCACTGGGAAAAAATCATGTTCTGAATTAATGGGATAATTCAGATAATTTAGAAAAGTGAATTATGTCATTAAAACCACTTGATAATTCTCTCACAAATGAAAAAAGGTCGACATTTTTTCCATGAAAACCTCTTAGAATTCTGAGATAATTATCAAAGTATTTTTTAAAAAGTCAGATAATTACCTTGTTAGAAAAATGTGGGAAATGTATATATGTTTTTCTCAAGTGAATGCATTATGCTTCTGCTTCATGGCCACAACAGATGTGAAAACTGACTTTCTCACACACATCTGGACATGTAAGCACTGTATTAAAATCTGCTGTAAAACACTGATTGAGTTTGTTATGAAGCGGCTCAGGGAGAGAATCCTCCTGTCGTTAATATATTAATATACAGATACAGGAACACAGAGGGTCGGGTTATTTAGAGGCCATTTCTGACATTTCCACGTTTACACACCTGCAACAAGGACATAAATGCATGTTTGGTTGGCTGATGGAGGAGTTTAGGTGAGGCTGGATGCTTGCTGACATGTACTAGTGAAATATTGCATCACACACACACACACATACATACACACACAAACATATTCAGAGACAGACAGATAAAACAAACATGTGAACAGTTAGTGGAATGTAGACACAGACAGGAAAACAAACATAAAACTCTGCTCCGAAGCCTGATTTATCTCCTTCCTTTGTGTCACAGAGCTCCATTAATGTCCAAAAAACTAAAATAATCAGCTGTTGAAGGAACTTAGAGCCTTTTTCAAAATGAAACTTTATATTTAAGAGGCAATTTTAAAGTATCCAGTAGGAGTCAAATATGTTTTAAAAGACAAACTTGCATATCATTTGCTTGTTTTTGAGATTAATTGACCATATTGAATATCAGAATTGTAGAATCATTAACCTCAACCCTAAACTATTCTACAATAAGAATATATTATGGAGCTGCAAGTATATATGTATATATTTTTGTCAAAACCATATAAAAGTCTGCACCAAATGTGGATTAATCTGCCGCTGGAAATAATCCCTAACACATTCCTCCTTCTACACAAAAAATAGAATCAGCTGTTTAAGGAAATGACTGAGCCTTTTTCAAAATTAAAGTATATATAAGATCTTTATAACTTCCTAAGTCTCAAGTTGGAGTCAAAGAAAGAACTTGCATATTGTTTGTTGTTGTTGTTTCATGAGATTTGTTGACAATATCAGAGTTGTAACTAACTCAACTATCCTACAATAAAAATATAGTGCGGAGCTAAAGTGGAGTAACAGTTATTTTCATTAGGGCTGGGCTGATATGCTGATATATAATATGTCAAAACAAGATAAAAATGTCTACTTTATATATATTTTTCAACATTTTTTCTTTTGCAACGTCAATAAATCAGCAGCTGAACTGATTTAGGGCAATAATTACATCATTCGGATGGTATTTGCAGGGCTCAACAACTTTTAAAAGTGGTTACCAGATTTTTTTGTGGTTGTATGGTTGCAATTTTTAGTAACATTATATTTTGAGTAATCAAGACAATATACAGCAATCTATCCGCTGAATGATGAAAATGCGGCATAAACAGATAAAAGCTTTATCACTGCTAAGTGTAAGTGAGTATTACAGTGTGCTATGTATGTAATATTTTACAATTGTAAAAAAAAAAAAAACATACGGACCCGGGGGAGGGGGGTAATATTTTGAGAAAAAAGTTTACGAGATTAAAGTGGCAAATCTACGAGAAAAAATGTGCAGATTTATGAGATTTAAAGTGGTGAATCTGGGAGAAAAAAGTTGCTTTTTTTCACTTTTTTCTCGTAAATCTGTGACTTTTTTCACGCAGATTTGCTACTTTAAACCTCTTAAATCTGCTATTTTTTTTCTTGTAGATTTGCCACTTTAATCTAGTAAATTTGCAACTTTTTTCTTGAAATATTACTATTATTTTTACTCATACTTGGCCCTAATATGCCATGTCATAGTCAAGTTCTCCTGGTACAAGTCACTGAAGAATAATTCTGTTTGTACGACTGTTTCTTGCAGATTTTTTTTCTAAATTTTTCATTTTTACATTGGAGGTCAAGGTCAATAAAGTAAATATTATGATATTATTATCCTACTGATTGGTCAGATGTCATGGTGTCACAGAAATCCATTTTGATATCCACTGAAATGACCAAATATAGTTAAATCGCCCGATAAAGGGTTAAATATAATAACCTCCTGAAGCGTTGCCATGTTTATTTCTCTGGCGCCCTCTAGAGGAAACCTGCAGGAAGATGTTATACACAGGCAGTAATTGTTTCAGCTTTGGATTCATGTTGAGGCCTTTTAAATCTTTTGTTAAACTACAGCATCAATAAAAAACTATCACATGGTTAAACAGCATATCTCCGCTTTTAGACAGTTGAATCAATACGGTCAGATGAACTTTTTACTCCATAAATCAAATAAAAATCAAGCTTTTTATTTCGCCGTCGTCTCTAAAACAGACGCTCGCAGGGTAAATGCATTAATGCACGTGAAGTGTCAACAATATTTAAATATCAAAAATGCAACAAATGCTCAATATATTGATTTCAGGGTGCACATTTAGCTGTAACAGCCAAGAAACGGTTGCCAATTTCTCATAAATGGTAACTGTTGAGCCCTGATTTTAAAAACAGGGGATTTTTTACATTAATTATTTTTTCTAGAAAATAAATGACATGAATTTTACGAGGTTTATTGGTTTTAAAATAGCTCTGCCTCCAACCACTCTTATCTCAGGCTGGTCTAACTGTAACAATAACCATGCTTACTGTCCCTGTTTTATTTACACTACCGGTCAAAAGTTTTAGAACACCCCAATTTTTCCAGTTTTTTACTGAAATTCAAGCAGTTCAAGTCAAATGAACAGCTTGAAAGGGTACAAAGGTAAGTGGTGAACTGCCAGAGGTAAATAAAAAAAGGTAAGGTTAACAAAAACTGAAAAATAATGTACATTTCAGAATTATACAAGTAGGCCTTTTTCAGGGAACAAGAAATGGGTTAACAACTTAACTCTATGGAGTCTTGGGCTATTTTGTCCATTTTTGAATTCTTTTCATGTCTTTGGAAGTCTTGTTGTGTCTTTTTTGGTCATTTTGTGTCTTTTTTTAGTCCTTTAGTCCAACATAAAATATGATTTTGAATCGTTTTTTTTACTTTCAAAACACTATCATGCTCAATAAAGAATTTTAAATGTTGCAAATGTGCATTAATTTCAGAGTACACTGAGACATTAAACTGCATCATTTTCAATTAAATTCTGGAAAAGTTGCTGTGTTCTAAAACTTTTGACCAGTAGTGTATGTTGAAAAGCTTAATGACGAAAGTGTGACATAAAGAATAAAAGCCCAGAAATTGTTGCTAACTTCTGAAAACGGTTGCAGCTTTTTACTGTCGAGCCCTGATTTGGAGTTTTTGCATTAATCTTATTTAAAATCCATGAAATCCATGAATCAGGAGGTTTAGGTGAGTCGGTATGAAATGACCAAAGACGATTAATTGAAAAGTTGATGATTCATTTTCACTTTCAGCTCCACTTCCAACCACTCTGAGGCTCATTTTGAGGTCTGTAACCTTTAGTTAAACTACAGCATCAATAAAAAACGATCAGAAATGAATCCTGTTTTACTTTGGTTACATCCTGCGACACTTTGGACGTCCTGACTTTACTGCTCGATGTCTAAATGAGTGTTTAAAGTACTTTAAACACATATTATCTGTATGTCTGACAGGAATGTAATGGGAGGAGATAAAAAATGTGGACGTACCTTTTTCCAGCTTGTAAAATAGCTTAATACGATCAACAGCGCACACATTTAATGTGCAAATCTGCTTTTAAGCAACTTTTTTTTTTAGTGTCTCAAACGGACGGATGCTTCAGTACACACAGACACAGACAACACACACACACACACACACACACACACACACATAGCTTTGGCACTCAGACAGGCAAAAGTGAGGAATCGTGGCAATGCAATGAGTTTAGTATGACCCCGGAAGAAAGGCACCGCCAAATTAAAATAAAACATATTCATGTATATTTACACGTATAGTCCAAAGTGTATAAAACAGCATGAAATAATAATTGCAATGAAAGGAAAGGAATGGGGATGGAGATGAGACACATGAGCAATGGATCCACACAACTAATTAAATCACTGTCACTCCAGTCTTGTCCAAAAACTACGTTCCAGCCATAGATAGATGATTCATCAATAAAACTAACTAAAAACCTCTACGTGGTCGGCGCAGGTCAGAACCGCATTACCCATGAGCCTCCTCTTCTGTGGAGCTGCAACCTGTGGGACCCGGACCAATGAGAAGGAGAGCGGGGGTGAGTGGGGGGTGGGGTGATGACATCACACCAAGGCAATCACACACACACACACACACACACACACACACACACACACACAGTTTCAGGCCGTTTTCTTTTGCTCTTTTTTTTTACATTTTACTCACTGTTTCCTTGTATTTCACTGCAATATAGAAAATCTACATAAATCTATAAGTCCTGGAATCAGCACAATCATAGCTAGAAGTGGGAATGACTCAAACGTGTCTTTGTGCAGAATAAAACAGAATGACTGAAATCAGAGGGAAAAAAAAAGTTGAATTTGTCTAAAAATAAAGATAAGAAATAGGAAAATAAGATAAATTATTTTTTCAAATACACTGCAAAAAAGCCAACTTGTATTTTTTGGCCTAAAACAGTGATTTAAGTTGGTAAAACTTGGAAATATAAATTATTGACATTTAGAGCAATAATGTAAGTTAGCACAACAAAGGAAGCCAGTTGTCTGCTCAAAAACAAGTTTGTGAGTTGTTGTTACTTATATCTTTAAGTTGGGGTTCACAACAAGGGACAATAGTTGAGACTGATGAAAACTTAAAAATGTGACGTTTCTTAGCCAAGTTCTGCAGTTATAAAGGACTGTACTTCTTTTTCTCTATGCACCTGTCTTTGCACCTCTATGCACCTGTCATGGATATGAAGAACTTATGATGACATTATTGTGGTTTATGATGGAAATGAAAGAGCTGAATCAGATCAAATTGTGCAATTTGAGGAAACATGAACGTTTAGAAACCAAACAGAGAAGTGAGAAAAAAATAATCTAACAATGACAGAGGGAAGTTTACAACATTCACTCACACACACACAGGAATTAGTCTCATGGAACCTGAAACAGGGGACCGGGAGTGTGTGTGTGTGTGTGTGTGTGTGTGTGTGTGTGTGTGTCTGCTGCCATGCCACAGACAGCCTGCTTTTCATTTACCTCATGCACAAAATCTAACAGTAGTTCTCAATGGTATCAAAGAATGAAAAGTTGACAGGGAACTCTGGACGGGCCAGAGAGGAGACAGAAGAAGAAGAAGACACAGAGGCACGCAAGCAAGGAGGGAAAGAAAAAGAGAAAGAGAAAATTAATTCAGTTCAGCTGGAAGCAAAAACAGCAAAGTGCAATACAACAGAGAAGAGTTTCAGGCCCCGTTTACACCAGGACGCTGGCGGGTAAAAACGACTAAATATTTTATCGGAAGTGCCTTTCGTTTAGACGGTGACGGCGTTTTTGGGGCTTAAAAACGCAAAAATCTGAAACCACCCTCCAAAGTGGAAAAGTTAAATCCGCTCCGCCGTAGCGTGTCGTCTACACCAGGGGTGTCAAACTCTGGCCCGCGGGCCAAATTTGGCCCGCAGTGTAATTTTATTTGGCCCGCAAGGCAATACCAAATTATTATCTTATTATTGTACTATAAAAGGTGACCCGCCGGTATTATACGGCGCATTTACAGCTAATACTACAAATCCCACAATGCCCTGCTGTTGTTTTGGCGCTTCAATCAGGACAGGACCCAGAAACGCTCCTCTGTGACAGTCGTCATAGCAACCTCAAGCTAGAGCTGTCTCCCAGCTACCCCTTCCCAGAAATGGAGAAAAGAAAGGCAGAATTTATTAACCTGTTGAAAAAGTTTATTTTGATATTTAAATCAGAAGGATGCAAATAGAAAAGAGGCATACGATTTTTATTTAATAAATTAATGACATTGATGTGTTTTTTATTTGAAATTTGATTTGCATGTCTGCACTATTTAGTTATATATTGTATGTT
>NC_081535.1:32648891-32708891 GCF_030273125.1 Centropristis striata
AAGAAATAAATCATAGTGAAATATATAATAATAATAATAATAATAATAATATATATAAAGTGCTACAGTAATTACCCATGTCCATGTTTTTTTATTTTATTTAATTTTATTTATTTATTTTATATAATAATACCATTATTGTGTTGCAATTTGCTTAATTTATGCACTCTATGCTTTTTATTTGCTTTATATTCTTATACTACAATTTTGTATGTGCTTATATCAATAGATGTTAGAGACTTCAAACTGTTGTTTTAATTATATTAAATAAAATAAATAAATGAATTCAAACTGATATGTCAAATTGTCTCTTTTATGTCTCTTTTTATCTTTATGTTCCTTTTCTCCCTGCAGTCTAAGCTCATATCTCATTTTCTTATAATATTGATCCCTTCCTCGCACGTGCAGGAGAGAAAACATGACTGTGATGTGATACTTTGGATATAAATGTGCGCTCAACTTTGAGTCTCATTTCGTCAGAAATCAACGTAAACAACAACTGGTGTTGTAAATATCTACTCTTTATTTTTATTTTTTTAATTATTTACCTTATTTTCTGTTCAAGTTGTTTGTCCTTTTTTTTTTGCTATGTAAATAAAAATAAAGTTGTCCTCCAAAAGTGGGGGGGTGGTGGTGGGCCAAAATAAATAAATAAATAAATAAATAAATGAGGCTGACGTACCTGCAGCAGCAGGATGAAATAGTCGACCGGGTGGTTGCGTGTGTACAGGTAGTGATCTGGGCTCAGCCGGTTGTTGGTGTCAAAGTGCACTTCCTGGTTGACGCTGGGGTGACGGAGGAGGTGGAACAGGACCTTCTCAGACACCCGTCCGGGGCTGAAGTGTGACACCTCTGCAGGGGTCAAAGGTCAAAGAGACATGGTGAACTGGCTGTCTGGGGGGGGGCAACTGTCTGGACAAATGGAGCTCAAATACCTTGAATTGTAATATTTAACAGAATCACAATCATTACATGTGGCTGTTAAACTGTGACTGATCCTGTCAGTGTGAGCTTCACAGTCAAACCAGTTGAACCTCCGTGTCTGAGCATGGAGGCAAACCAGGAAGTGCCTTAAGCCTGCAATCCACCGAAAATTCCAGCAGGGGGCGCTAAGTTTGGCTGCAAAAAGAATCTGCCCATTCATTTCAGTGCAAAATTTGAAAACTTCTCACTTGATTTATTACCTCAGAAATTTTTTTCAGGACAACACTATGGTCTCAATCGCTAGTAAAAACTCTTTTTCAAGACAATTTGATGTCAATAGTTCTAATAATGGCCCCATTTAGAAGAAAATAGAAGATAAAGAATCGTATGATTTGGGGCGGGGCTACCTTTGATTGACAGGTCACTAACAAGGCGAGCCGTCACCAGGAGAGAAGCAGAGCAATGCGTATCCACGGCAACGTGTCAATAAAGTTATATATAACGTTATATAGATAGAAAAGAGGATTTGGTCTCATAACTTTGACCCTTTCACTGTATTTTCACTTAATGACAGTTTATTTGAACGTTTTGCTCATTAAATGTCTTGTTCAGCGTTTGGTTGGACTAACAGACACTCCAAGGAGTCGCTGCTCAGTTTTCTGAGGTAAGAAACAAACATTTTGTTTTTGTTTTTTTGCTAGCCAAAACTAACATCCCAGTTAATGCTCCAGTTAATGCTAACATGAATTAGCAGCAGCTTCTATCAGTCAGGTTGAGGTGTAGAGAGGCTGTAGTCAGTGATCAGATCCCTCTCCTCCTCCACAGTCCAAATATGGTCTGCTTCCTGTATCAGAAACAAGATGGCGACGAGTGTAATGCCTCCAACGGGCCACAAACCAACGGGTGACGTCACGGTGACCATTATTTATATACAGTCTATGAGTCAAACACAAACTCACTCAATCTTTCTGTTCCGTCACATATTTGACTTCTAAACAGTCTGTAATCAGCTGTTGAACTGATATTTTTCTTTCAATAAAAGCTGTTTCAAATCGGTATAATTCAGACACCAGATTTATTATTTACATTTAAAATAGTTTGGACCACAAATTAAATGATTCAAACTTCCATTAATCGTGCAAACTGGACATTTTTGTTGGGAAAAAAAAGCTACTAAGCTCTAATTTCTAATCTAATTAGACTTTTAGGGTTAGCCTTTCCCCCAGAGAGGTTGGTTGGTCGCTGGCAAGTAAATGAGCAAAAATATTAATTCATAGAGTGCAAATGTGCCTTCAGTGCTATTATTCACAGACAATTAGCAGAGGGCAGCTGCCCCAAAAAAATGGTAAAAATACAGCAGAAGGAAAATTGCACCATTTGCATCAAAATTATATTCGTTCTAAGAATAATAACTCAGTCACTAATGAACACACAGATGATGGATATTTTTGAATAAAAATAAAGGGATATTATTATTATCATGTTTGTTGTCTATAAATGTCCATAAATCTGCTTAGAATTCATAGGAAAAATGTGCTTAATATATCTGCAGAACTTGCCTGAGAATAATCATGTTTTTAAGTTTTCTTCAGTATCAAAGTAATGCAGTGATAGTTATCGGAACATGCAAAGTACACTGCTAACAGGAGCTGCTAACAGCTGATTCTGCAGCCTTTTAATGGCACCAATTTGGAGAAATGTGAACACATACAGCTAAAGAAACATTATACTTTGGCCTATTATACCAGGGCAAATTACAATTCCTTTCAAGAATATTGCCACCTGTTATTCTCAATATCCACTCCAACCATGTTAGCACCGACTCTGTTTTCAGGGCTGACACGTGTCACTGGGGCAACTTGTTTTTGCTGTAGTGTGACCAGAGATTCAACTGGCTCCATTTCTAAAGGGGCCTGCCTCCTTTTGTTCACAGTCAATGCATCCAAACACACATCCAGAGTGTTTCTATAGATCACACTCATCCATGGGATCTAGCACTCTGAAGCTAAAAGATAGGTTTTCTTTTAAGAATCGCCCAAAATCCACCATTTGTCATAGAAAGAAACTGTAAAAAAACAGGTATTATCATCAGAATTTGCACTTTCCAACAGTCCTTGAATGGGTCATCTGTTATGAAAGCTTCTCTTTGAAAAAGACGCTCAAAATAGTTTTATTTCTGTCAGAATCACTTTAACGAACCAGATCCTGTTAAAAAACATTAAACTCTGCTCATGATTGATTCTGCTGAGACCAACGGTCACGTGACACTGAAAATCTGTTACACAGAGCAGAGAGGAGAGGACAGGAGAGCCTGGAAACATGACAATACTTCAATATGTAGAATATGTGGAGGTTGCCTGCCACAGTAGTGTTCAAAATAATAGCAGTCTAATGTGACTAACCAGATTAATCCAGGTCTTTAGTATATTTTAACACACCCCTTTCAACTAATTGCCCAATTGCACAGCCTTAAGAGCTGCATATCACCAATGCTGGGTCTTGTTGGTTTTCTGAGAATCTACTGCACCTACTGGTACCTTGTTTACCATGTAGCAATAAAAAATATACTAAAGACCTGATTAATCTGGTTAGTCACATTGGACTGCTATTATTTTTGAACACTAGTGTAATTCCAGCTGGTTTAGGCGTCATTGGGACACTGAAACAAACCTGTTCATGTTTAAATCTGCACACATTTTAATGCTAAGCTTCCAGTTTCTTTTATCATTGACAATTTATTTACCATTGATTTCTTCTTTTCTTACTGGCATGTTGCCCTTTCAGTTGTCATCTAAACCTCTTTAGAAAGAGGACTTTCTACAACCTAAAATCATCAAAGACCATTCAAACATGAACAGTAGGCCTCTCATACATCTGACTGGACACAATCAAGCTTTTTGCAGCAGGTCAGTAGGTAAATATTGTCAGATAATCACCTCTGGACAGGAAGCGGTGTGTGGCCAGCAGGAGTTGTGGTGAGGTCCGGATCTTGGGTTCTCCTTCAGGAGGCTTGAAGAGAGAAAACTCCTCGTGGACGCTGCGAGGCTCCAGAGGAATCTCCAGAGGAGTGAGAGGACGCTTCACCTTCCTGTCCACTGCAGGAGGAGGAAAGGTTTCATAAACACACACACACACACACACACACACACATATACGCTTGAAACCAGAAGTTTACATACACTTTATAAAAAGACACATAATCTTTTTTTTCTCGCTGTCTGACATTAAATCAGATTATTATTATTGTTTGAGCAGATGAATGTGGAACCTTCAGGCATCTGAAAATTGCACCCAAGGATGAACCAGACTTGTGCAAGTCCACAATTCTCTTCCTGATATCTTGGCTGATTTCTCTTGAATCATTTCCCATGATGTTACACAAAGAAGCAGTGTGTTTCAGGTGTGCCTTAAAATACATCCACAGGTGTGTCTCGAATTATGTCAAATGTTGTCAATAAGCCTATCAGAAGCTTCCAAAGACTAGACGTTAGCTTGCCTTGCCCGCGAAAACTTGACGCTTACGGCTTGGCATCACGTAGATCAGAATATACCATTGTGTGAGGGGGTGAAAATTTGCTACTACTGTAAATAATTCACAAATAAGGTAAATTTTAATTAGAACGTCTACCTTAATCTTTACATGTGGATATTTTCTAAATAAATATATAATAAATGCAATTTAAAAAAACAGGCCATGTTTAGAGGAATTGTTTGGGATAGTTAAGTGGGCCACTCCAATTGCTTTGGCGGGCTGGAAGTGGCCCGCAGGCCGTAGTTTGGGGACCCCTGGTTTAAAGGCATAGTAATCTTAGTGTATGTAATCTTCTGACTTTGAAAAAAGTAATAAAAACATCATTCATTTAAAAAAAGAATTCTGACATTCAGCAAATAGAAATAAGTGATTGTCTGATTCCATGTCAGACTGTGAGCGAAAAAGCACATGTGTCTATATATATATATATATATGTAACAAGGCTAATATATAATATAAAATTGTACAGAAATATTGCAAATAAGATAGTTATTTAGTTTTGATTTCTTGTATTATAATTTCCCAAAATCTGTATATATAGTTCTTACCTGACATGTTATCCTCTTTAGTCTGCTTGTGCTTGTGTTTCATTAAGCTTCTGTAATCCACGTCATTTTTGTGTGTCCGTTTACTATATATTGGGTCCTCGCGCGTACCTCTGCCCGTTTGTGACTGTTGATGGCAGAGGTAAGCTGCATTTCTTTCCTGTGTATGTCCGTTAATTGACCGTTATGCTTAAATGTTGTTTTAAATGTCAAAATCTGTAATATACTTTTGTACATTTGTGTAGGAGCTGAAGTTGAGGGCAGGACTAACTGGAAATTGTTTCTTTTAATTGTATCTGTCAGGCTGTGAGAATAAACGGAGATCGCCTCCAACAGGAAAACTGGTCTGAGCGTCAATTTTACACAACGCAGAGTAGCCTCCACCGGTTACATATATAATAGCTGCTAGCTGCTAAATAAATCAACACATTAACAAGAAACACACTTACAGTAACCGTCAGACTCATCCAGGATCTCTGACTTGATGATCTCCTCGATGACGTCCTCTAAGGTGACCAATCCCAGAACCTCGTAGAACGGATCCCCCTCCCCCTCGTTGTTCACCTTCTGGACGATGGCCATGTGAGAGTTTCCTGGTAGTAAGAAGAAATATCAAGAAGTCAAATCACAGAAAAGACTACTTCAGTAAAATATATTTCAAAAAGATCCAGATAACAACTGGTGGTATCTAGCCAGGCAGGTTTTTATTTGACCGGTTACCAAAATGTGAAGAACATCACAGCACAGAAGCCTCTGCTGTTGTATTCTGTGTTTGAGCGCTCACACACCTTTCTTGAACTCCTCCAGCATGGCGTCCAGCTTGGTGTCGTTGAAGACGTAGTGCAGCGGGTGGTTGTAGAACTTGGTGATGGTGGTCATCGGGGTGGAGTCGTCCGGGTCGACCAGAGCCAAGTCCTTCACGTACAGGATCTCCACGATGTTGGACCTGCAAGACCACACATATGGTGATGAGTGGGTGTGACTCATACATGTGGAGAAACTAAATAGCATTTCTACTTTGTGTGCACAGTTTGTGTGTATGTAGTGTGTGTGTGTGTGTGTGTGTGTGTGTGTGTGTGTGTGTGTGTGTGTGCTTTTGTTCTGTGTTATCACGGGTTACTAAACCAACACTACCAGTTCAAGTGAAATCCAAGTCGAAAGTTTAAACAATAACAGGTTCTTTCTTTAAACATTGAACTGCTCTGTGTGTTCTGACCAAAGCTGCCGTTAGGAGAAAGAACCAGCATCATTACAACCTTTTTTATAATAATAATAATAATAATAAAAAAAATAATAATAATAATTATTATTATATTTATTAATCCCTGGGAGGGTACTGTGTCACAGTTTCTCTGTTATTAGAATTTAAATATATATGAACATAGAGAAAATAAGATAAATTGCTAAAGACAAGATAAATATATTACAATATATAACATATACATATATATACACATATATATATATATATATATATATACACACATACATATGATGTATTAATATATATGTTATATATTGTAATTATTATAATTATTATATTCATGTATATTATAGATATATAATATAAATTAATATACAGCTCTTTTATTATTTAGTATTTATTATTATTATTATTAATAATAATAATAATAATAATAATAATAATAACACAAAATATCCAATTTTTAAATAAAATGGCCTATGAAATCAATAATAGTAGCAATTTGAAAACCATTCTTTTCTTAAATAAAAAACTAGACTAGGCTTATTTATTGAGTCTTTTTTTTAGTATTTACATTAATTTATTAATTTCCTATAATTAACTTCATAGCAATTTAGAGAATGAAGTCAATTAATAGTGAATTTAGTAAATGATAACTGTTGTCTGTCCCACCTTTCCTCCTCGTAGATGGGCACCCGGGTGTATCCACTCTGCATGATCTCAGACATGGTGGAGAAGTCGAGGACGGCCGAGCTGGGCAGCATGAAGCAGTCCTTCAGGGGGGTCAGGATGTCCTCCACTGTCTTACTGCGCAGCATCCCACCAGACCTGAACTCTGCCTTCACAAACTCACTGGGACAGAAACAGAGGAGACAAGAAGCAGTGAGACAGGACATAGTGTGATGAGACAGTATGGATGAGACAGAATGCAGTGAGACAGAATGCAGTGAGACAGGACGCAGTGTGGATGAGACAGGACGCAGTGAGACAGGACGGAGTGTGATGAGACAGTATGGATGAGACAGGATGCGATGAGACAGGACCCAGTGAGACAGGACCCAGTGAGACAGGACGCAGTGTGGATAAGACAGGACGCAGTGACGCAGGATACAGTGTGGATGAGACAGGACGCAGTGAGACAGGACACAGTGAGACAGGACACAGTGTGGATGAGACAGGATGCAGTGGGGATGAGACAGGACACAGTGAGACAGGACGCAGTGAGATAGGACACAGTGACACAGGACGCAGTGTGGATGAGACAGGACGCAGTGAGACAGGACGCAGTGTGGATGAGACAGGACGCAGTGAGACAGGACGCAGTGTGGATGAGACCGGACGCAGTGAGACAGGACACATCGTGGATGAGACAAGATGCAGTGAGACAGGACACAGTGTGGAAAAGACAGGTCGCAGTGAGACTGGACACAGTGTGGATGAGACAGGAGACAGTGCGACAGAACGCAGTGACGCAGGACACAGTGAGACAGGACGCAGTGAGACAGGACAAAGTGAGACAGGACACAGTGTGGATGAGACAGGAGACAATGGGACAGAACGCAGTGACACAGGACACAGTGACGCAGGACACAGTGACGCAGGACACAGTGACGCAGTGTGGATGAGACGGGATGTAGTGAGACAGGACGCAGTGTGGATAAGACAGGATGCAGTGAGACAGGACGCAATGTGGATGAGACAGGACGCAGTGAGACAGGACGCAGTGAGACAGAACACAGCGTGGATAAGACAGGACGCAGTGCGACAGGACACAGTGTGGATAAGACAGGATGCAGTGAGACAGGACGCAATGTGGATGAGACAGGACGCAGTGAGACAGGACGCAGTGAGACAGAACACAGCGTGGATAAGACAGGACGCAGTGCGACAGGACACAGTGTGGATAAGACAGGATGCAGTGAGACAGGACACAGTGTGGAAGAGACAGGACCCAGTGAGACAGGACGCAGTGAGACAGGACTCAGTGAGACAGGACTCAGTGAGACAGGATGCAGTGTGGATGAGACAGGACGCAGTGAGACAGGACGCACTGTGGAAAAGACAGGACGCAGTGAGACAGGACGCACTGTGGAAAAGACAGGACGCAGTGAGACAGTACAGTGTGGAAGAGACAGGACCCAGTGAGACAGGACGCAGTGAGACAGGACCCAGTGAGACAGGACGCAGTGAGACAGGACTCAGTGAGACAGGACGCAGTGGGGATATGACAGGACACAGTGAGACAGGACACAGTGTGGATGAGACAGGATGCAGTGAGACAGGATGCAGTGAGACAGGACGCAGTGTGGATGAGACAGGACGCAGTGTGGATGAGACAGGACGCAGTGAGACAGGACGCAGTGTGGATGAGACAGGACGCAGTGAGACAGGACACAGTGTGGATGAGACAGGACGCAGTGAGACAGGACACAGTGTGGATGAGACAGGACGCAGTGAGACAGGACACAGTGTGGATGAGACAGGACGCAGTGAGACAGGACACAGTGTGGATAAAACAGGACACAGTGAGACAGGACGCAATGTGGATGAGACAGGATGCAGTGAGACAGGACGCAGTGAGACAGGACGCAGTGTGGATGAGACAGGACGCAGTGAGACAGGACACAGTGAGACAGGACGCAGTGTGGATGAGACAGGATGCAGTGAGACAGGACGCAGTGTGGATGAGACAGGACGCAGTGAGACAGGACGCGGTGAGACAGGACGCAGTGCGAGTCTTTCCTCACCTGTACGGGTCGTTGACACTGGTGCGGATCATCTCCATGGCCCTCTCTCTTATCCCACAGGTGCTGATGTCCCTCCTCAGCGCCAGGTCCAGGATCAGTCCCAGAGGACAGGACAGGGGACAGGTGAGCACCAGACAGACCTGGGCCAGCCAGGTGAGCCCCGGCGCCAACTGGAACCCGTAACCGGAGCAGAGGATGTGAGGAGCCAGCTCAGCCAGGAAGAAGATCAGGAAGCCGCTGGTGAAGACGGCAGAGAGGATGGAGCCCAGCGCGCGGTACAGGAGGACGCCGAGGACAGAGTGTCCCACAGCGGACAGGAACAGCAGGGAACATGTCTGCAATGGAAAGGAAAGGACATTTTCTCATTCACAGGACATAGGGGTGTGCCATATCGTATCGTTCATGATAATATTGGGGGTTTTTTTTATGGTTAAAAAAAAAAGCATATCATGATATTGGCAACATTCCTACCAAATTAAATACTATGAACTAGTACGGGCATTATGCCGTTTGTTAGCTGCGAGCTAACATTAGCTAACAATTAAAGTTGTTTTAATCACAAAAAGCTACTTATGCCCTGTTGCTAAACACATGCAGCTTTCAAAATAAGAGCACGGTATGTTAAGAGAATCCACCACAGAATTTACGAGAAGACTGTCAAAATAAGATGCCTTAAATAAAACATACAAGAACCTTTATTCTCCTTTACAAAATGTCATTAAATTATGCCCCCGGAACCCCTGAATGCTTATTTTTATTATTTGCTCATACTCAAGAGTCGAGAGTAAATTTTTTGTATTTGGCAACTGTTGAGATTTGTACTTTAAACTAAATTTTAGATTTTTATTCATTTATACAGACGGGGGAAAAAAATCATATTTTCTATATCTTTTTAAGTATTTCCTAATATCGTCAAGAATATCGCAAAATAGCCTGCAATATCGTGATATTCTTTTAGGGCCATATCGCCCACCCCTAACAGGACATAGGAAAACATAATCTACAGACTCAAGAAAAAAATCAAACCATGATCATTTTAATATATTGTTCAATAAAAATTAGAATATTGAAGCAAACATGAAATTACTGAAAATTATGATGTTGACAGTTTTCCTAAAATTAGGCAATATATCACATGAGTCCGTTATAGGTATACACACTTTTAAAACGATACGATACACATCTTAAAATACCGAAGCAATAAAAAATATCCCCCTTATTTGAAGCTTTGAAGGGAGAATTCCTCCCCAGTTTGAAAAATGAATTCCAGGCACTGATCATTAGTTTCTCTGGCGGAGCTCAGAACAAATACAATGTTCACTCCTCTACAGCTGCACATAGCTAAAAAGAAACAGTGTGGCACTTCTTCTCAACAGATGCTGATGTAGTTGGCAAAATAATACATTGTATGTACAAAATGTTAAATAAGAAAGTTCTGTGTTTTCGAAAACAGCCTTCTGAGCACCTTCATATCTGTGCAAAATCCACAAAGATAAGTTCTATTTGCATTCCAGCCCAAAAATGTATCACTAAAATACATTTATTGCTTTGTTTGTTTATATATTTATTTATTTATTTCAGGATTTATTTCAGGATTTAATTCATAGTCATTGTATTTATTTCAAAGGCATTTTGTATTTATTTATTTTAGAGGATCATTTTTAATTAATTAAAAATGTAATTCTTTACATTTAAAAAGGACTGGGAAAAAAATAGCATGTGGAAATAAAAGGACACTAAAAAAATTAAATAAGAATTAGAAAAATAAAAACGTGGTTACATATTTATATGTGCCATATGTATTTATTTCACAGGCATATTTATGTGTTTATTTTTTTTGTATCATGATATGTATTGTATCGCCAAATTTACACTTTATCACAAGATTTACTCTATAACCATGAATTTATTTCAGAGGTACGTTTATGTTTTTTGTATAATTTATTTCATGATTTTTTTTAAAAGTCATGTTTATTTTTTCCACAGGCATTTGTGTTTAGAATTTATTTACTTCAGGATTTATTTCATAGCCATATGTATTTATTTCACAGGCATATTTATGTTTTTATGTTTTGTATCGCCAGATTCTTGCCAATAAAAACTTCTATCTACAAACAATATTTTCATTTTACTCTGCCATAAACTTACCAGGAAGTTTATTTGAGGGAACTTTACTTAAAATTCAAATTATTTATTGTCAGACACTACAATTACAGAGAAGCAGTCCCCTGCAATAAAAACCTTAAAAATCTCTTAAATAAAAGAATAAATACATTTGCCTATGAAATAATAAATATTTATTTATATTTTTATATTAATTGCATTTATTGTCTTGTTTATTCATTTATTTCATTCCAAATTTACACTTTATCACAAGATTTACTCTATAACCATGAATTTATTTCAGAGGTACGTTTATGTTTTTTGTATAATTTATTTCAAGATTTTTTTTAAAAGTCATGTTTATTTTTTCCACAGGCATTTGTGTTTAGAATGTATTTACTTCAGGATTTATTTAATAGCCATATGTATTTATTTCACAGGCATATTTATGTTTTTATGTTTTGTATCATGATATGTATTGTATCGCCAAATTTACACTTTATCACAGGATTTACTCTATAACCATGAATTTATTTCAGAGGTACGTTTATGTTTTTTGTATGATTTATTTTTATGTTTATGTTTTTTTTAATGATTTATTTCATGATTTTTTTCAGTCATGTTTATTTTTTCCACAGGCATTTGTGTTTAGAATTTATTTACTTCAGGATTTATTTCATAGCCATATGTATTTATTTCACAGGCATATTTATGTTTTTATGTTTTGTATCATGATATGTATTGTATCGCCAGATTTACACTTTATCACAAGATTTACTCTATAACGTTTATGTTTTTTGTATAATTTATTTCATGATTTTTTTAAAAGTCATGTTTATTTTTTCCACAGGCATTTGTGTTTAGAATTTGTTTACTTCAGGATTTACTTCATAGCCATATGTATTTATTTCACAGGCATATTTATGTTTTGTATCATGATATGTATTGTATCGCCAGATTCTTGCCAATAAAAACTTCTATCTACAAACAATATTTTGTAAAACATTATGTTTTTATGTTTTGTATCATGATATGTATTGTATCGCCAGATTTACACTTTATCACAAGATTTACTCTATAACGTTTATGTTTTTTGTATAATTTATTTCATTATTTTTTCAAAAGTCATGTTTATTTTTTCCACAGGCATTTGTGTTTAGAATTTGTTTACTTCAGGATTTATTTCATAGCCATATGTATTTTTTTCACAGGCATATTTATGTTTTGTATCATGATATGTATTGTATCGCCAAATTTACACTTTATCACAGGATTTACTCTATAACCATGAATTTATTTCAGAGGTACGTTTATGTTTTTTGTATAATTTATTTCATGATTTTTTCAAAGTCATGTTTATTTTTTCCACAGGCATTTGTGTTTAGAATTTATCTACTTTTTATTTATTTATTTTATAGCCATATGTATTTATTTCACAGGCATATTTATGTTTTGTATCATGATATGTATTATACAATACCACGCCAGATTCTTGCCAATAAAAACTTCTATCCACAAACAATATTTTCATTTTCCTCTGCCATAAACTCACCAGGAAGTTTCCTCTCCTCCTGATCGGCTCGAGGCGCTTGGCCGCCCGCTTCTCCTCCTCGGACCCGCAGCTGTGGAGGACGTAGAGCTCCACGGGGTCCAGCCACAGCAGGCTCAGGTTCACGGTCCTCAGCAGCCCGCAGACCAGCAGCAGCAGCACTATGAGCAGGGCCAGACCCCACGGAGGGATGTAGTCCGCGGGCAGACCCTTGTCGGTGTTGATCCGCAGCCTGTCCGGGCCCGCGGATGCCCATTTCCCCCCGCTCAGCACGCACAGGTGGTGGTGGGTCTGCTCGCGGCCAGCTGCCCCCGCTGAGATGCTCCTCCGCCGGACTGTGACCGTTATCAGCCCGCTGAACGCCTCATCCGGCGCGAAGCCTCCCGTCACCTGGAAGGCGGACTCGCGGCGGTTGGACTCGGTCCCGCACGGGTCAGGCGCATCCCCGACCGCCCCGGCGGCTCCGCCAGCTGCCCCTGCGAACGCCACCCACGGCCAGCTTCCATTCAGCTCGGTCCCGAAGAGCCGGAGCTTGAACGTGGCTCCCTCTGGCGCCGAGAGGATCCGATCCTTCATGCACACCAGCCCCGCCGGATCTTCCAGTCGCAGCCCCAGGACCGGCGGAGCTCCCTGGTTGCAGGCGCCGTACCTGATCCCGCAGAACAACAATATCATCAACAGGAACCGTAGACCTGCCAAGCTGGCCACCATATTGGAATTGGTCAGCCTGGCTCTGCGCGGGTCATGTGACTCCGAGCCCCGCAGTGGCCCCGCCCCCCCCGGGGCTGAGCCAGCCAAACAGAGCGGACGCGGCAACTGAGCTGCGCGGCGGCCATTTTGGATCCACACGTACAAGGCGGAGTTAACGGATAACTCTTCATTTTGGGGCTGGATTCTGACTGTTTTTGTGTTTTTTACCGCACCGCCTCTCCTTAGAAGCGGCGAATTGGAGTCAGTGTGAGCTCACAGCCAATAAAAGAGCAGAAAACAAGAAGCAGCTCACGCCCATCTTTGTTAGGTTTCATAAAAACAAGTCATTCATCACTCGGGGCCTGTTAGACTCTCTGCACATTCACGGATTTAATGCAAATTCAATCACAGTCCCGCTCTGAACAAGTCTGTTTTTAAAACAGTACGAATATGTATCAAGTAATTTAGCAGTCATCGGCAATACAAATATTTAAAAATGTTTTTCAAAGGACTTTCTTTTATTTATTTGAGGGTACTTTACTTAAAATTATTTATTTATTATTTATCTTAAATTATTTATTGTCAGACATTACAATTACAGAGAAGCAGTCACCTGCAATAAAAACCTAAAAAAATATCTGAAATAAAAGAATAAATACATTTGCCTATGAAATAATAAATATTTATTTATATTTACATTTATTGCATTTATTGTCTTGTTTATTCATTTATTTCAGGATTTAATTGACAGAAATATTTATTTTAAATAAATAATTCAGGGGCATTTTATAATTAATTACAGAGAAGCATACATCTGCAATAAAAAATACTGAAAAAATCTCTGAAATAAGGAAAAAAATAGGTACATAAACAAATACACTTGCCTATGAAATGGAGAAATATAGCTTTTAAATAAATTCTTAAATAAATGAATATATAAATACATTTAAATATGCAGTATACACTCTGAAACCTCTACTCTGGCGAAGATATCACTGGCTATGGGTCAAAGGTAATCAAAGTACCTTTTTTTTTTTTTTACAAACTTTTTGGTGGCTCTTTCAATGTACATATGGTAATGTGTATACTGTATAAAGACATATTTGAACAAATGTGAACCTGTACTTTAAGTATTTTGCACCTTACCACAATACAGTTTTTAATTTGTCATAAATAAAACATATTCTCTGTCATATTTGGGATAATAAAATCCATTTTCATCTGTGCAGTCATTGCATGAGAAGAAATGCAGGATTGGCAATGACAAGAATATAATAACCAGCTTCCTTTTGATAACAGAATCTGAGGATCCACCCACATGTCCTGTAAACATTTCTCACATCAGTTAAGGTCAAGTGAAAAAAGTCCTGCAGACCAAAAGAATTCCAGCAAATCCACAGAAAAAAAGAAAACGGTGCGAATGAATCAGACAGATTTTCTGTAGAGAAATATATCTCAGGTTTATTAACCTCATAGATTTCTTCATATGCCTTACAGTACTTATAAAACAGTTTGTACACATTGCTTCAAAGTTACACAGTCCGTGTTTGGAAGTGTTCCTCCATCTTTGTTCAACCATTGCAATAAAAGAAAAACTCACAAACATGTCTGACACACCTGTGGGGACATTAAAAGGGAAAATTACTTTAATATTAGAGTTTATGATTCAAAGACATATCAGCCTGGACTTTACTTTGTATTTTAAATGTTTGAATTACCTCAAATCTGCACTGCAACTCTTACAAAGTTGCAAAGTAACCTAAATAAAAGGATGATTTTAGATGCAAAAACCTGTTGTGGGGCTCTGTACTCTCCTCACCTTTGCATCGCTCCACATGCATGAAACCTCCAACAAGTCAAAGTTGTGAATGATACACAGCGTGGAAAACTTGCTGGCCTGAGAACGCTGCAACCAGAAAATATTTAACCTTCGTACAGGTCTAATCATCACACCGCTGCACGGCTAAAAACAACACTACAGGAGTTGCTGATAAGCCCTGCTCCCCCGCTCCAGTCCCATGATAGAAAAAAGGGTCTGAACAATAAAAAGGGCTTAGCAGATCGGACCGGCAGTCAAAGCCGCAGGAATTTCAATACTTTTGAGCGGCGGGAGAGGAGTCGAGATAAGGGCACGGGTGAAAAATAGATGAGGAAAAGTGAGGAGGAAGTGTGGGAGGAGAGGAGGATACAGGATGGCAGGAAAGGGGGAAGGATGGGAACGGGAAAAAAAGCTTTGGTTATCACATCTAATGAAAAAAATGGAAGAAAGCTAATGATAGGAGGAGTAAATTATTATTTGAGGTCAACTCTGTGCAATGTTTATTGCTATTTAATGCCTTCCTGGCAAAACAATGGAAATAAAATGTGAAATAACATCTCTCTTTTATAAATAGACCTATTTTTCAACATCTGTCCCAGCATTACAGCCATGCCCGTCTCTTCATGTACAGAGTATATACAGTAAAATCACACAAACAGCAATCAGGGAACTGAACACAGTGTTTTCTGGGTAAATTCACCCAATAAAAGCTGCGTCTCACAGCTGGAAGCCCATTTTTACAGAACCACACCTTCAGGTGCCTATAACAAAACAAAAAAAAACAATAAATAAATACAATGTTTACAATAAATACAATATTAATAGGTAGAACAATTGTTTGCACATATTCCCAGTGCACAAACTGGGAGTCACACAGCCAACCAGTGGCTTCACTTGAAACCAGTATAAGACCAATTGCTACATTAGACCTATATGAACCAGCAGGCAGGTCTAGATTTTCTTCCAATAGAGGGTAAGGCTATGTCGACTCTATGTTTCCATTTAATGAGCAGGTTTCTCAGGAAGGTCCTGCTGAATATAATCTATGGTTTTCACAGATATCTTCTCCATGACTGGAATCACCTGCTACAAGGACCCCCAGGGGGGACAATAAGTTGCTGGGGGCCGACTAAGACCCCTGATTCCTCCACAACTTTCTGTGCATTGCCTGACCCCAGGTTCACTATTTGGTCATTGGGTAAAACTCTAAAAAATACATTTATCAACATGTGAGCACATAACTGAAATAAAAAAAATGTCTTCAAGCTAGATTTTGACATTTTTAAGACCTCAAGATCAGAAATAATCCACTTTTAGACCCCTAAAAGGATAGTTTGGATTTTGCAGCAGCTAAATCTTTTTAAAACATTTTTAAACGTTTTTCGATAGATTAAGCAACTGTATGTCCAAAAAGACCATTACAGAAAAAACGAGAAATATATTATTGTAATTTGTTCCAATACATGCTGCTTCTCCTCCTCTCTTCTGGCACCATGCACATCGCTTTTTAATGCAAATTATGTGTAATGATGTCACAATCCTAGCTACTTTTTGAGCCAGTGATAGCTACTTTTATTGGAAAAGAGTTGGCAAAATTGCTGTAAATTTAGAATATTTCTTCTCTTCAAATCCACCAGACTGCATTGACAAAAATATATTTTTTAATTTTACCTCACAGGACTTGCTGGTCTCCTCGATTTTGTTCAGTTTTTATGTTTTGATTGTGGGACTTTGGTGTTTTCAAAGGTTACTTCACATTCACCAAAGTCACACAATAACACAAACAAACCAACTGATCAAGGCAGCTGTTGTTAGAAAAATTGGTTCCGTCCACTTCCTTTTGATTAGGGTACCCTGCTGTTGTCAACAAAGTCTGGATGTCAGTTGTATCAGCAAGAATTCAGGCTGTTATCTATTTCCAAAGAGAAATACAGGTTAAATTTCAGATCAAGCATATATAAAAAATTAATGTAATACTCGTCCTCCAGCCCCCACTCCCCATCACGTCGGGGTCACCATTTGTTAGAAAAATTGCATGAGGAAACCTTGAAAATTGATAATCTGTCACTGCGCAGAAAAATGGTGAGGTTTTTTCTGTTGGTGACAGATTATCAATTTTCAAGGTTTCCTCATGCAATTTTTCTAACACGGTACACAAGCAACTCCTGTGTTCTGCGAGGTAAAATTTGTATTTTTGTCAATGGAGTCTGGTGGCTTTGAAGAGAGAATAGATAACTTCCTTATTTACCCCTGTTTAAGCTTACACATGGCTGTCTGACAGCAAGGTTAAACAGTGAAAGTATTCTAAATACAGCATACACTTCAACTGGTATTGGTTTGTTAGGTGCCCACATCTACAGCAGTACATTGCTAATTCCAATAAGGTACTGCCATCTACTGTAGATAAGAACATCATTCAAACCCACTTCAAATAATCTAAACTATCCCTTTGATATTGGTCTGTTATGCTGCATTTACCCAAAAAATGAATAAATAAACCATCTACCATAGTGAACCTCGGGGGCCCGGAGCAGGTTGTTCAACCAGTTTTTGGGGAAATCGTCCCACAAAAGGAGAAATGCTTTGGAATATTCACTTTGCGCTACGTAACTCACACGTTTAAAGTGTTTTTCAAATCAGTGCTAGCTTATACAACAGTTGTTCATATTTGTATCTTTTTCAAATAAATAACTATATCATCAGCAAAACAATGCATCTTCACAGTCACTTAAACTTGTTTCAGTGTCACTGCATACACAGGAAAAACAAAATAGGTAGATTACATGCTAGCAGCTTTAACATCTGAGCTCAGAGAGCTGCTACAGTCGTCTTAATCTCTTTATCTCCGCTGGAACACAACCAAACGGCCTCCAACTCCCTGTCTTCGCCAAACACGGGTTGAGTAGGTTCAGTGTCATTTACACACACAATAAAATCTACTTCACATTGTTTTTTAAGTGCCATATGGACGGACACACACAGACACACACACACACACACACACACACACACACAACTTACATCTGTCTAGTTACAGGATGCAACGTGAGGGTTTGACAGGGTTAACATCACCAGTGTGAAGACATGCAGTGGAATGTTTTGTTGTCCATTAAATCTAATCACGTTATTGTGCTGTGATTGTTTTCAGTATACAAAGTGTCAATCCTTAACCCCGGTGCTCACTGCAAGGTCAAAGGTCAACAAATGCAAGAGTGAAACGCAGGTTAAATAAAAAGCTTCCTCACAGAGAGCTTGAAGATCAATCCCACTCTCAAATCCCTTTTTTAATATGAAGTGGTTAGCTTCGCCAAGCATAAAGACTGAAAGCTGAGGACATAGCTATCCTCGCACTAAAAAGCACTTCTAATGCTCACTAATTAATATGTCATTTTGTTTATTAGCTTTGTAAAAAGACAGAAGTGTAAATACAACACTTTGTTTGTTTTATGTGGGGTTATATATGGGGATTTCTTAGCACTAAAGATTATAGAACTTTTTGTTTAAACACTTCTGTGTTTGCAAAGCCAGGCTAGCTGTTTCCCCCTGTTTCAAGTCTTTATGCTATGCTAAGATAAGCTAACCGTGTACTGGCTGCAGCTTCGTACTTAGCTGACAGATTAAATTAGGTTTAAATTTTCTTGTCTAACAGAGTGCTGCAGGGATGACAAACCCTGAAAATTCCCCAACATGGAAGTTAGTGTCTTCCAGGATTTTTCCACTTGATTTTGGATTAATGCAGAAAATAAGCTCTGTGCCATACACACGTTTATGCAGTTTGTTGAGCAAGTTAATCTTCATAAATTAACACAATTTTCGGAAGAGTTTCGAAGCCTAAATGCAATCACCTGAAGAAAAAGCATAACTTATTAAATGGGCTTTTTCAGCCTCATAAATAAGGGTTACAAGGGACCTGGTCCACCTAGGTCCAGAAAGGTCCCCCATATATATATATATATGCCCTATAAAACAAATCTGTTAGGCTTGTGCTAACAACAGAGCTTGATTCAGGCATCTAACCTAATCCCACTCAAAAAACACAGATTCCCTGGTTCAAGGACTCATTCCTGCAGCACTCAATTCCTTAAAAACAACTACTCCATTTTGAAAGAGTAGAAGGAAACAGAAATAAAAGACTTTGGACTTTGACTCATGACCTCAGTACCTCTAAAGTCCTTTCTCCAGCTCTGTTCACAACCTAAAACAGTCCAGAGCCTCTGAGAGCAAAGCTTTAACCTTATATTCTCTGTGTTAGGAGTGTTGTGCAGAGAATATGTAGAAACCTTCACTAGACTTCAGCAGATGGTGCCTAAGCTACTTGCTGCTCTGGGTTATTTGGTCTTCGTGCCACTTTTTTGTCAACCCAAATGTGTTAACATCTATTAACTCAGAGGAAATAAATCAAACTTCCAGCTAGAGTTTTGACATCAGTCCATCGCTTCGTATCAGTGAGCGCACAGTGTTAAAACGTCTCCAGATCCAGTTTGATGTCTCTTGGTGTCGTGGTGAAGCTTTGAGACGGAGCCGGCGTCGCACCGAGCTCTGTTCACAGTGACAAAGACTCTTTTTTGGGGGGAAAAATAATTAAAACAGTGTCTGCTGTGTTTGCAGCTTGTCCTTCAACTGTTTTCAAGAACCAAAAAAAACAAAAAATAAAATAAAATCTCTAATATATAAAACAACAAATTGAATGTCAATATATATATAAATTAATGTTATGTAAAATAAATATTCTAACTTCATTCTGGGAAATTAAATAAAACATATATTGCCTTGGTGAAGAGGTAAGCCAGGAACCTTAAATCCTTAAAATCACTCACAGACAGAATATTTACTTCAAGGACCATACTGGTGATTCTGCAAGTTTTGCAAGTGTTATTTATATTGTTGCTTATATTTTCCATTGCATGCATTAATTTCTTTCTACTTGTCAGACTGCCATGGGTTTTAATTAATTTCTGTAGTGTATAAAAATGCATTAGCTGACTTGTATTATTGTTAGTTAATAAATAAATAAATGCATGAAGAGCTATTATGATTTAATTGTTAATTGTTAATAAATTAATAAATGCAAACAAAGATTAATTTTGCATTAACACAATAATTAAATTAAATTAAATAAATATTAATGTTTCTGTTTTCTCTTTCTGTCTTTTAATGGATTACCTTAAAATGACAAATTTAATAAAATAAAAAAATAAATTTTGAATGGAATGAGGTGTTTAAAGTGATTAAAAACTTCCAAAATATTTTTCCATTTAGTCATTAGCGTGCACATTATATTACATCTTACAATAAATGTTCTGCTTTAATATTTATAGTTTATATTTCATGTCTGCTTTAATTTAAAAAACGTCTCTCTTTAAATTAAAGAAGCTGTGTGACACCTAAATATTAAAAAATAAATAAACTCCCGCCCACAGAGCAGCACAGGAGGCTCTGATTGGTCAGAGGTTGTTTGATGGCAGGAGTCCGTCCAATCAGAGCTCCAGTTGTTATTAATTACCTTTTAAGGTTTAAAATAAAACTGATGCACGCTCCAGACTGAATTAAAACCTGCTTGAAAGAGACGAATGACTTGAAATTGGTAAAATCAATTCCTAGAATCTAAAAACTGCAGCATTATTTGCAAAAACAGTTTCATGCAATGTGTTCAGTGTTTGTATAAAATGTGTGAAAACGTGCAGAATCACCAGTTTGGTTGTTAAACTTTCTGTCAGTACAGTGACTCACTGACTAATAGATTCATACATTCATTCACTCTCCTGACCAACGGCTTCGTTCTGTAACTAAAATCAAACCTCATAGTTTTTGGAAGTTTCAGTCTTTGGAAGTAACAAATGGAAACTGAGAGACAAACTAAATAAAAACAACTAAACCAGCTTCAGCACTGATCTGGGAATGGGAGTTTTCCAGTCAAGACTTAAAGGGTCAGTTCACAGAAATTACAACAAAAAAAACACGGCAAAAAGTTTCAGTTTATGTGGAAAGGTTTTGAGATATCTGCCTCTGAAAAAAAAAACTAGTTTGTGTTTCTCAAAACATTAAAAACTATCAATTCTTCCAATTTTTGAGGGTCTATGTTAACATAATAATACTGAAGCTATTGTGCATATTTTTCCATTTTTCATTACAGGAAAACTTTGTGGAAATAAATAATATACATTTGGATTGAACTGCACAGAACAAAAGGTTTTTGGCTGATGTTTGTTTTGTTTTAAAGGAGTTCTGTAAGAGCCAAGTAGGATTTATCAGAGCTTTCCCTGTAATGAAAACTTGGAAAATGACATTTTTTGACTTTTGGAAAATTCAGACTTCAGACTTCCCAGCCTCTACTTGGAATTATTTTATATAACTGTTTATTTTACATTTTAATAATTTTAATTTCTATGTCAAATGTCAAATGCTGCCGAATTGTACATTTTATTTTACATCTTTATTTATCTTCATAATTTACCTCTCAAGTTATTTTTCCCTAATCAAAAAGTTTTACTGGGTTTTCTTATTTTTAAAAATATTTTAAAATGCACAAGCCAAATTACAAGGAATCAGTTGGAAACAAAGTATTCTTTTCTCCAGGACAACAAAAATGTAGGGAAATAACTAAAACTTAAATTAGATTTTTTTTATGATGAGAATTTAAACCCAATATATATATAACCAGGTCAAAAGAAATACAACGGATATCCATGTGATTTCTTTTGTAATTCTCTTTTTTTCTTTCTTTCTTTCTGTTAACATTTTCAGAAGAAGTAGTTTCTAGTGCAGCTGCACCTACTTCCAAGGTGCATGAAGAAAGGAAAAAAAAGGCTAAAGAGGTAAAAACTCCAGCAACACTTGTGGGTCAATAATCACGTGGTTGTTTGAAATGTGGTTGATGATGATCCTGATGAAGGCCACAAGCCGAAAGGAGATGGGTCTTTAAATAAAGTTACTCTTTCTACTACAAGTGTCGCTGGAGTTTCCTCTGGATAAAGTCGTTTCTGTGAACAGTTAGGTCTGTCGATGATCCACACAAACTGGAAAATCCCATTACTGCTGAGTTAATTTTTCACTGAGCTGAAGACAGAAATCTCAAAACCTGCACGAATAAATATCCTTTCTACAGGAAAGTAAGAAAATAAGTGTTTCTGTAATGTGGGTGAACTGCCTCTTTAAAAACACACATTCTTCATTTTTCCATCACACTCACATGTGTTCCTTCAGCCATCTTTGTAGTCTATTCCTGATCTTCTTCAGTGTTTTGAGGGGGGAACATGCAGGACGGGATAAAAGAGGATCTCTGTTTATAAAATAGACATGAAGAGCTGATCCTCAGCTTCAGGAGACAACGAGCAAACAGGAAGTAGTGCGAGTGAGTGTGTGTTGAGTGCACAGGTAGTTTAGTTTAGTTAGATGGTGCTTTCAGTGTGTCCGTGGCTGATGGTGTGAACGTGTGTGTGGCTGGGCCTGCGGGCGCCGACGCAGTTCTGCTGCTCGCTGAGCAGAGTGGTCGTCTCTCCGGGCCCGTTCTCCGGGCCGGTGGAGGACGGCGACTTGGAGGACGATGTGTTAAAGGTGCTCGCCATTGTGCTCACGGAGGACGGGGACACCTGGGGGAGGGGGGCGTGGTTGCTGGGAAGGGGCGTGGCTTGAGGCAGAGACTGGCTCGGTCTGCGGCCGGAGGACGAGGAGGCGGCGGCGGCGGCGGTTTGGGGCAGTGCGGTGCGGCCGCCCGGTTGCTGTGACGACGACGGCGGGCGCTTCACAGGAGGCGTGGCCAGTGGCAGTGGGAAGCGCGTCCCCGGGGGCGTGATGGGCGGCAGAGACGCAGACGTGTCCAGGCGAGTGTGGCTGCCGTCTGGAGACTGGGGCGAGCTGTCCAGCTTGGACGCCAGGAGGCCGTTCTGGTACTGAGCACGGGTGATCTGAGCACAAAACAACGTTGATAAGACAAAATAAAATACACTGTAAAAAAACAACTGTTGTTTTTACAGTAAAAAACCGGCAGCTGTGGTTGCCAGAACTTTACCGTAATAAATACGGTGCATCTTTTTCTAACATTACGGTAAAATTATATTAGCACTTTTGATTTCACGTTTAAGATTGCCATTTTACTCCATATCTTTCCGTAAAAAATAAAAATATTTTCCATCGAAAAAAAACTTTGTTATATATTTTTGTTAGAGATATGGTGTTTAGTACATTTAACAGTGAGAAAAAGTATTTTTACAAAAAATAAATGCAAAAATTACAGTGATGCTTGTATATATATTACAGCATTTTTTGGTTACAAACACGGTGCCAATGTATTTACAGTAGAGTAATTTTTCCCCCCAAAAAAGTGTAAAAAAACACTGTTTTGGCTGAGATATATATACATTTACATTGTTTTTTATTGTTACTGAAAGTGAATTGACACATTTATCATTTTACGGTCTTTTACTGTCATGGTTTAGCAGTTTTTCCACCGTAAAATCTACAGACATTTTTTACAATGTATAATAATAAATATTTATACAGCACTTTTCAAAACAAAGTTACAAAGTTTCTCACAGGGTTCAAACAGGAAACAGAAACACTTCAGGACTGAAATGGTGTGTTTTACTGCAGAACACTTACCATCTACTTACTGCTGATCATTTAAGGTAGTTGTACTTGTACTGTTGAACTTTTAATGCTGATGTTTTTACAACACTGATTATTTTTACTGCAGATACTTTGGATAGATTTTATTGCAAAATGAACACTTTTACTGCTGATAATTTATGCATGTTTTACTGCAGAATTTGTACTATTTCTGCTGACACTTCAAGTGCAGAATGAGTACTTTTATTTTGGATATTTTAAGTATATTTTACTGCAAAACAAGTATTTTTACTCAGATACTTCAGATAGCTCTTACTGCAAAAGTTTTACTTTTTACTGCTGATACCTTTATTGCAGAATGAGTACTTTTATTTTGGATATTTTAAGTATATTTTTTACTGCAAAACAAGTATTTTTACTCAGATACTTTAGATAGCTCTTACTGCAAAAGTTGTACTTTTTACTGCTGATACCTTTATTGCAGAATGAGTACTTTTATTTGGGATATTTTAAGTATATTTTACTGCAAAATAAGTATTTTTACTCAGATACTTTAGATAGCTCTTACTGCAAAAGTTGTACTTTTTTACTGCTGATACCTTTATTGCAGAATGAGTACTTTTAGATTGGATACTTCATGTATATTTTAATGCACAGTGAATACTTTTACTGCTGATAATGCAGTATTGTTTTCTGCAGCACTTGTACTTTTAGTGCTGATACTTTCAGTAGATTCTACTGCAAAATGATAACGGATACTTTAAGTTGTTTTTTACTGCAGAATTAGTCATTTTACTGTGTATAGTTTAAGTATGTTTTGCTCGTAATACCTTTGTATTTAATTAGGACTTTGAATTCTTCTTGTAATTGAGTATTTTTGCATGAATGCATTGGTACTTTTACAGAACTGAAGTACTTCTCCTCACCTTGACATACTGCAGGTCTGTGAGAGCGCGTACGCAGAAGTCTGGTATGTACTGGAAGGGGGTCCCGGGGATCTGCTGGCTGCTCCCGCCCACTGAGCCGGTTTCTGGAGCGCGCTCAGTGCAGCTCAGCGACGCCGAGCGGTTGAGGTTGCCCCCGTGTGACGGAGAACGAAACTCTGAGGATCGACAGAGAAGAGAGAGAGTGAGAGGGTGAGGAGGCAGAGAGAGAGAGACAACCACACACACACACACACACACACACAGAGACACACACAGAGACGGAGACACACACACACAGAGACACACAGACACACACACACACAGACACACAGATAGACACAGACACACACACACAGCTACAGAGACACAGACACACACACACACACACACACACACACACACACACACACACACACACACACACACACACAGATAGACACAGAAACACACACACACACACAAACACAGACACACACACACACACAGACACACACAGAGACACACACAGAGACAGACACACACACACACACACACAGAGACACACACAGAGACACACACACACACACACACACACACACACACACAGACACACACACACAGACACACACACACACAGACACACACAGAGACACACACACACACACACACACAGATAGACACACACACACACACACACACACACAGATAGACACAGACACGCGCGCGCGTGTGCACACACACGCACACACGCACACACACACACACACACACACACACACACACACACACACACAGACACACACAGATAGACACAGACACACACACACACACACACACACACACACACACACAGATAGACAGACACACACACACACACACACACACACACACACACACACAGATAGACACAGACACAGACACACACACACACACACACACACACACACACACAGACACACACACACAGATAGACACAGACACAGACACAGACACACACACACACAGATAGACACAGACACACACACGCACGCACACACACACACACACACACACACACACAGATAGACACAGACACACACACACACACACACACACACACACACACACACACACACACACAGATAGACACACACACACAGACACACACACACACAGATAGACACAGACACACACACAGACACACACACACACACACACACACACACAGAGATAGACACAGACACACACACACACACACACACACAGATAGACACAGACACAGACACACACACACACACACACACACACACACAGACAGACACACAGACACACAGACACACACACAGACACACAACAAAGAGCAGAAAACACAGCAGGAAACAACAGGAAAATAATGAAAACAAGATGATTGTGTAGTGAAACACTGCAACACAGCACACATGTTGATGTCACACATGATGAGTTTGTTAGAATGCCACAAACATGCCACATGCGATGAGGCGACGAGCATCGTTTAGGCATTTCGTGGCTACGACAGGACGATCTGAGCTCAGAGGAGGAAGCTCTCTCATTGGCTGGTTTTGGTGATGTCATGGAGGGTGCAGGAAGGGGCAGAAAAAGCATCCTTGTGGTTTTGGAAGGTTAAAGGAGAGAGAGAGCGTCGGCGGCGGTCAGAGAACGTGAGTTCAGTGTCGTGTAGAGGAGATCAAGTGAGAGAAACGGGAAACATTTGTGCTTTAAGAAATAGTTCAACAGTTTGGGAAATACTTTTATGTGCTTTCTTTTTTTCAGAGAGTAATGTTGTTGTCAAACTAAACGCGAAGCAAATTTTTGCATGCCTCGTTTACATACAAATTCAATGTGAAGACACAAATTTGCACCAAGCCGTGCTGCATTGAATGGATCTATTGAGAATTAATACTTCCTCCATTCAGAAAACAAGCATTCCAGAAGTTGTTTGCTTGTCATCTTGCAGACAGACCTGGCAAAGCATGAATTCAGACTTTTTTACAAATCAGCATCATTATGCAGTTATTTTGGCTCCCATTTGGTCTGTTTATTGCCAATAAATCCTGTACTGCATTCAGAAAACAAGTATCTAAAAAGTAGATTTCTTGCCATTTTGCAGACAGACCTGACAAAATATGAATTTAGACTTTTTTTTTTACACATTGGCATCATGATGCAGTTGTTTCGGCTTCCTTTAAAGTCGTTTATTGCAAATAAATCACAAGTAAATCTGTTCATTTATTTAATATCAGCATTGTTTACATCGATTTATCAGCATTATACGAGGAGATCAATACCAAACTTAGACCCTCGAGTGGTATTCATCTTCTTATTGAACTCTCGTAAAGAAACAAAGCAAATTAGCACATTTTTCTCAAAATGTCAAACTATTCTCCAGAGGTCTACGGTCAGATTAATTTACTTCTTGTTGAGTCTCAAGAATATCTGACCTCAGATCAGTGGTTAAAGGGGAGGAGGTGGTGAGAAAACAGAAGGCGCCGCAGCTTGAGACCCATCCAGCAAGTTTTTCTGACTCTTAACAAACTAAAAAATAATCTGAAAAATAATTATCAGCTGTGATATGATCAAACGTAACTTTCCTGTGGAGGGGATTCTGGCTGCACCCTTCAACCTGACACTCTTCTGCGGAGGATTGATCTTCAACAGTTTTGTTAATTAATCATTTCTTAACCAATTTACTGCTTCAGCTTCTCAAATGTTGGTATTTTCGGCATTTTTTAAATTTTACAACGACAAAGCCAGATCCTGGTGCAACAATCAGAGCTGCAACTACTAATTATTAATTAATGAAATAAATTAGATTTAATAAATGTATCTATTGTAAAGCAGGAACAATCAAACAATTAAATCAGTTAGTTGAATATTATATTTTAATAAGTTATACATTGTTTGAGTTATTTAACAATTGAGAAAAGTATTTTGTTCTAGTGTTTTAAATTTAAGAAATTATTTTCTCTGTTCTATTGGGAGAAAAATTAAATAATAAAAAAATTAATTAAATCTAAAAAATTGAAATAAAAAAATCAAATTGTTTCTGTTTAATTTAATTTAATTTTTCTGTTTAATTTAATTTTTAATTTGTTTAATTCAAATCAACCAATATAAAAACTCTGGGAGCTCTTTTAAACATTTTTATTAATTGTTTTTTATTTATAATATAATAATAATAATAATAATAATAGTAATAATAATAGTAATAATAATAATAATAATAATAAAATATTTGCCAAGGTCTATTTATTGAGTGTTATGGTACAAAATAAAATCTGCTGACATACAACTTACATTTAACTATTTTTAATTTATAATATAGGCAACAATTAATAAATGGTACATTGATAGGTAATTAAAGGGCCAGTGTTAATTCCAGCACTAAAAACTAAATTTCCTGTATATTTATTCTGTATTTATTGTGTTTGTGCACTTGCTGGATCAGGGCTCGGAAGATGATGAAAAATTAGGAAGATGGTGAAAAGGCTAAAAGAGAAACCCGTCCCTCCCCCCTCCCTCCTCTGGCCCATCGAGTGTTTACCTGGGAAACGAGAGAACAGAGAAAACCTCTTAAGAGAGAGGCGTCGTGGAGGGGGAGACGCCACTGATGGGGAGAGAGGAGGGGTGACGGCTGAGAGCGGAGAGGAGGAGCAGGAGCAAGAGGAGGAGGAGGAGGAGAGAGAGAGAGAGATGAGCTGGTTTATTTGTTTTGTGGAAGTCATACCGCTCTTCAGGGTTTTCATCACAGCAGGTTTTTATTTTTACTCAAAACACATCCTGTCCTCACAGTGGAAACTATCATTCATCCAGAGGAACATTTCTCTAACTAACAGGCTACACTGCTGCTTTTCTGGTCGCTGAAGTTGGAAAAGCTTTAGGTCTCGCTTAAGAGAATCCCAAAAGTATGGTAACCAATCCTGGATTACTATAAAAATGTGTAAAATACAAGAAATATACCTGGCATTCTGTTACTGATAACTATAACTTCAAAGAAACACTGTAGAATGTTTATTTTATATATTTATTATACTTCTTTAAATTATTACTATCATTATTACTACTATTGACTATTGATATGTATTATTATTTTTATTATATAACTTTATTTTTAATTTTCTATTCATATAGCGTATGATTATTCTTATGATTATTATAAAATATAATGCATTCTACCATCTTTTGTATTCTATGTATTCTTATTTTGTATTTTTCTTATTATTATTATTATTATTATTCAGTTGTAGTGTACATCTTGTACATGCATTATTTATTTTTATTAATAATACTAATAATAATACTATTAATATTATTATTATTATACAGTGGGTTATATTTTCCAGCTTATGCATTCTATGTGTTATTTTTTTATTTTTCTTAACTTTTTAAAAAATTATTACAATTATTATTCAGTGGGTTCCATCTTATGTTATGCATTCTATTTTATTACATTATTGTTACCATTATTATTATTATTATTTTATTTTCCATATGTATTCTATTTTTTTTTATTACATTAGATTAATTATTCAGTGTGTTCTATTTTCCGTCTTGTGTTACGGATTTTATTTTTATAATTTTGTATTTTATTTTCCATATTATGCATTCTTTGTATTCTATTATCATCTTATTGTTATCCTTGTATTTTTTACTAATATTATCAAGTGTGTTATTTTTTTTACTATCATTATGATCTCATTTTAATCTCACCTCTTTACAAGACAATGTTATTATTATTATTATTATTATTATTATTATTATTATTAATGTTAATATTGAGGATGAGAAATGGTCCAGTGTTTGACGCAAACATTTGACACATGCACACACACGGAGCTGCATAATGTGCACATGAAGTACAGACAGCAGTTCTCCAGCAGACAGAAACAGGTCAACAGGAGGAAGAAAGCAGAGCAGAAGAAGAAGAAGAAGAAGAAGAAGAAGAAGAAGAGGAAGAACAGGAGACATTTGATCAGCAGTTGTGATGCTGAACCACTAGGGGTCACTGGTGTCACATCTAGCAGTGACTCCACCTCGCTGCACTGTGAACACTTAACCTCCACCTTCAGAGGTATAGACACTCTCCACCTGCATCCTCTGAGATATCATAATATATAATCAGTGATGTTGAACAGTCAGTGGCGGACTCAGACTGTTAGAAGGGCGGGGGCGAAAAAATAAAAAGGGCACATTCTGCACAACATGGGGCCCCACTAGCACGCCCAAAGCTATGATGCATCATTTCTGATGAAATATTAGCATTAAGTTAAAAGGAGATCCAGATCAAAGTAATTAATGATATGGTACTGACAATTAAAAGTATCGAACCGATCCATGTAGGGGGGTCCGGGGGCATTTTTAAGTAAAATGCATCTATTTTGTGCACTTTGAGAGCTAAATAAGAGCAAACATCTCACATAACATTATTCACAGTCGGGTGGTACCGTATTATAGAATCTCTAGAGGGCACATCATCATCATTTATTGTATAAAGGGGCACCCTAGAGGGCAATCAATACGTTTTTTCATGTGTAAAGGGCAGCCAATAAGGCATTTTCTCTCATTTTCACCATTCTAGAGGGATCTTTGCACGCTTTTTCAACCATGGAGGCACCAAACAGGAAAAAGGGCACTAGAAGGGCACTCATTAAGGCACGCTATCGAATTTTCTTGCACTAGAAGGCACATCATCATAATTTATTATATGAAGGGGCATTTTTTGCACGTGTGAAGGGCAGCCAATAAGGCACTTCCTCTCGTTTTCACCACTCTAGAGGAAACTTTAGCGCGCTTTTTCAACCATGAAGGCATGAGTCCGCCACTGTTAAACAGCCTCGTCTGCAGCTGTAATTTACATGTTTTTCTACTTCAAATGTGACATCAAAGCTCCTCATCTGCATCCCTGCTGGCTAAATGTCACAAATTATTATCATCAAAGTGAAGATAAACATGTCGGAGTGTCTCCAATTTATAATAAACATAATTAGATTTTTTTGGGGGGAGAAAAACGTTAATATTTTAAGCAGACACTGGAAAGAAATATTGCCTTTCTACATGAGTACAGGTGAAAGAGTTTAACAGATTCCTGCTCTGAGGGGAAAGAAAGAAGTGAAGCATTTTACTCAAACATTACATGGACTCTGGAACATTTGATAAACTCTTAATACTGAGAGCAAAGCTGAGTTGGGGATGCATTCTTAAAACAAAAAAACATAATTAATATACATTTTAAACAAATAATCATTTTGTGTCTTTTGGTGTCTTTTTTTGTCATTTTGTGTCTTTTTTTTGTCATTTTGTGTCTTTTGGTGTCTTTTTTTGTCATTTTGTGTCTTTTTTTGTCATTTTGTGTCTTTTTTTTGTCATTTTGTGTCTTTTGGTGTCTTTTTTTGTCATTTTGTGTCTTTTTTTGTCATTTTGTGTCTTTTTTTGTCATTTTGTGTCTTTTTTTTGTCATTTTGTGTCTTTTGGTGTCTTTTTTAGTCATTTTGTGTCTTTTTTTAGTCATTTTGTGTCTTTTGGTGTCTTTTTTTGTCATTTTGTGTCTTTTTTTAGTCCTTTAGTCCAACATAAAATGTGATTTTGAATCTTTTTTTACTTTCAAACCGCTATCATGCTCAATAAAGAATTTTAAATGTTGCAAATGTGCATTAATTTCAGAGTACACTGAGACATTAAACTGCATAATTTTCAATTAAATTCTGGAAAAGTTGGTGTGTTCTAAAACTTTTGACCAGTAGTGTATATGATTTTAAATATCTGTTTAGCCTATGAGACGTCAGCTGATGTCTCGAGGTGAGAGAGAATGAACTCTGCGTGAACTTTGAGCGTTTCCCTTTTTGGATTAAGCCTCTTGACTTTTCCACTGTGTCGTCAAACACAAGGCTTCTTTAGCGCCAGAGAGACACAAGATTAATTCAATGAATTAGTATTATTTCTAATTTTAGTCTTTATGGCGACACACAGCTGCAACCATGAGAGAAAATTATATCTATAAAGAGGACATTAGTTTGCAGAAGATAATGCACATTTAGATAAAAGATGGATTGATGCGTCTCATCAAAAGTATTCAATTAATCTCTATTAAACTTTACAAACAAGAAACAAAAACACATATTTTAGAAAGAATCAATATAAATATAATGTACTCTATATCAAGAATATTTTCACAGCTATATCTTGATGTCAGAGAGCTCTTTCTGATGGGGAAATTAAACCAGACTCCATTGACAAAAACAGCAATTTCACCTCATGAAGCGCCTGACTTTTTAATTAATCAAATTGTGTGTAAAAACAAAGGCCTTATCGCCATCTTTTATCTATTGAGCAATTACTCTGTGGAATAATCTGCCTCACTACCTCTGTTGCACTGAAAGTAAACAGGTATTTAAAAAGAAACTGAAATGTTATTTTATACAAGCTGTACATTTTTAAATGTTGTTCTTTCCTTTTCTTACCCTTTTTAGGTTTATTGTGATTGACCTTACCTGTAAATGTTTGATATATTGAGAATATGTTTTTCTGTATATTCTGTGTTGTTCCTGTGGACCCCAGGAAGACTAGCTGGTTACTAAGGTAACAGCTAATGGGGATCCTTAATAAATAAACAAATAAACCTCACAGAACCATGGAGCTGCTGGTCTACCACTGCCTGAATCAGTTAGTTTGTTTGTGTTGTTGTGGGACTTTGGTGAATCAGAACTAAAACTTTGTGCTCTGTGAGGTAAACATTACTGTTTTTGTCAATGGAGTCAAGAGATAACAGCTTCAGTTCATGTTAGAGACTGTTGTTGTTGTTCGTCACAGGTGCTATATCATCACCTAGTGTTTGTCTGTGTGTGTGTGTGTGTGTGTGTGTGTGTGTGTGTGTGTGTGTGTGTGTGTGTGTGTGTGTGTGTCTCACCCAGTGATGGGGAGCTCAGAGCCATCACTCCGTAGTAGGAGAACGGGCCGGTTTCAAACTTCATGTTTTCATTTCCAGCTTCCACCTCGACTCGCCCCTGAAACACACACGCAGAAACACACAAACAGGACATTTTGTTTATTCAGCACATTATTTGACAGTGTGTATTATACTGTGTGTGTGTGTGTGTGTGTGTGTGTGTGTGTGTGTGAAGCTCTGCCTTGCAAAATCCAGCAGTCGTCTCTTGTGGCAGGTAACAGAAACACTTTGACATCCTATAAATATTACATTCTGCCACAGGTGTCTCTTACACCACACACACACACACACACACACACACACCACACACACACACACACACACACAACACAACACAACACACACACCCGTAACAGGAGCAGTGTGTGCTCAGGTTGCATGCTGAGTGTCTGTAGTCACTTTATCCACACCTCAGGTGTCAACAACAGAACCTCCAAGTACAAACACACACTTTCAAACACAACAGATAACAACATTCACACACACAGAAAAGGAATAAACGAGCTGAAAGAGATGGGCCTGGTGTGTGTGTGTGTGTGCAGGTCGAAGCCACATATTAAAACATAAAACACTACGTTGGGAGTCCAGATCTGCAGCGATCGATCTGGTTTTGGCAGATTCTCAGGCTGATCTGCTCTGACCGGTGACTGGCCCTTTAGGCTCAGATACGACGATTCTGCTGGATTAAATCCACACACTAAAGAGATAAATCCACTCTGAATGAGGCTGTGATTTAATGCTCCCTGTAGGACATACACTCACTCACCGGACATTACATCAGGCACCTCTTCAATCGCTTGTTATGGAGACAAATGTGTGAGGAATGTCTCCAGCACCTTGATGAATCTATGACACAAAGTCTCAAGGGGTCCAACCTGCTACTAGCAAGGTGTACCTAATGAAGTGGCTGGTGAGTGTATATTCAATTTAAAAAAAATACAAGATACACATTGACACCTTATGTGTGAGCGTGGATATAAAGGTGTAAAGCTAGAAAAGGTGGAAGAGCTTTTACTAAACCTCTTTAACTCCTCGCAGCTGCTGGTGGTGTTTAAGGCTACAGATCATATGAAGATCTAAGGAATCATTTGGTACCAAACATGTCATAATATGTTGTCACAAAGTGGGTGAAATAATGCTCCAAAGTTAATTTTAGAGAGTGAAAACTGAATATCCTAATTTTATACGAATATTTTTGCATACTGAGGTTCCCAATCAATCTGTGAGCTGCATAAATCGGGTCTGACTGGAAAGCTGAGACTCTGGTGGATTCAGGCTCCGTTTACATGATGACGGTCTGAACAGAAGACGCAAAAGTGGCGTCACGTCTTCACTTTTTATTCCGCGTTTAGACGAGCGTTTTCAGGAGGAAATCTGCTGCACACGGTGACGCAAAAGTGTGTGGAATTGGATTGTATGCAGCCAGGCGGCATCACTTAAAGCCATAAGAGCATCTTTGGGCATGCAGAAGTTTTCACACCACGTATTTTCATCAGCTACTCCTTCCACAAAGTTCTCCTCCATCACTAGATCTCCCAGGTCTCGTTCACAGCCGTCTGGCTCCTCCCACCAATCGCTGCATCCAGAATGTGATGGAGGTAATTCCAGATCCTTCTCTGTTCACTAATACTATCTGTACATATCCTGTACATTTGGTGGAAAGACTCCTGTAAGTTTATTAGAGCTGCCAGAGCAGCTTGAAGGTCCCACCATGGAAATAATCCCACGTTTCTTTATTTCCTGTCCTGGAGCATGTATGTGACGTAAACACATACGTGACGTGAGCAGATCAGATCAGAGTTTTGTGTCTTGTCAGTGTAAACGACACGATACGGAGGAGTGGATTTAACTTTTACACTTTGGAGGGTGGTTTCAGATTTTTGCGTCTTTAAGCCCCAAAAACGCCGTCACCGTCTAAACGAAAGGCACTTCACATAAAATATTTTGTCGTTTTTACTCGCAAGCATCCTCGTGTAAACGGGGCCTAAATGAGCCCAGTTTTCTTCATGTATGATGTTGTTAGACTTAAAACTTGAGCTCAGTGTATAAAATGAGCTGCCGTTGGCTCGAGGAGAATCACAGCCTGATGAAAGTTTACAACCACAAACTAGAGACCTGGAGCATCCAGAGGACGGATGGCTGACACTCTAGATTCACAATAAGTGCACTTGCACTTTCAGAAAAACTCATATTATGTTGGGGGATTTTAGTTATTGATGATCCTAAAATTGTGACATTTCTATTTATTTAGTTTATTTTAAACCCCCTCAAACTGTTTTTTTTTTTTTAATAACCAAAATTACACCATTTACACTTTTCATAGCCAGGAACTGTATAAACTGAAATTATTGTTGGATTTTCAAATGTCCGGCAGTTCTTGAATTATTAATCATATGTGATGAAAGCTTCCTTCAGGAAAAATAATACCTTTAATAGTTTAAAATGTGTTGTATTTATCTTAATCTGCAGAGCTGAGAGAGTTTTAGTGCAGCCAAACCAATAAGTAGCAAAAAAAAAAAAAAGCAAGAATTACCTATAAATAAAATGCACCTGAGTAAATGCACTTCCAACACTGAGCAGCTTTTGAACAGAGAGCTGACAGCTGCAGACGGAGCAGATTTAGTTTCTCTGCTGTCTGTTTCTCCTCCATCTGCTCGGCTCTGTCGCTTCTCATCTGCTTTGCTTCTTTTCCTCCTTAACCCTTCAATCCCCTCTCCTCCTCCGCTCGCCTCCTTCTTATGTAAGAGGATCACTTAGTGAAGGTCGACACACCACAACAACAACTATTCATGCTTTATTTATATTATCATCTTTGTTTATTAACAGTTATACCCACCTTAGCATCTCATTTATTACTAAAAAAATGCAAGATCTGCATTTTCTGCTGAATAATTGATACAATGTCTACAATTATAGAAAAACTGCAATAAAAAATGACAAAAAAGTCTTGATATCTATCTATTGTAATAACTCATTATTTGTTGAAGTTATTATTTGGGGGAAAAAATGCAAATTATCTATTTTATACAGTCTATGATATCTATCTATTGTAATAACTCATTATGTAATGATTTATCTGGTTTAAGGAGTTTTTAACTGGCATATTCCAATATTTCCTGACATTTTAGAGACCGAAATACGCCGTGATTAATTGAGAAAATCGTTGGCAGATGACTTGATGATACAATAATAATATAATAATAATTGTTGGCCCTAAAAAAATAGTTGAATACCCACCTAAGCATCTCATTTATTACTAAAAAAAATGCAAGATCTGCATTTTCTGCTGAATAATTGATACAATGTCTACAATTATAGAAAAATTTGCAATAAAAATTACAAAAAAGTCTTGATATCTATTTTAAACAGTCTATGATATCTATCTATTGTAATAACTCATTATTTAAGGAACTCTGCGTGAACTTTGAGCGTTTCCCTTTTTGGATTAAGCCTCTTGACTTTTCCACTGCTCTCGTCAAACACAAGGCTTCTTTAGCGCCAGAGAGACACAAGATTAATTCAATGAATTAGTATTATTTCTAATTTTAGTCTTTATGGCAACACACAGCTGCAACCATGAGAGAAAACTATATTTATAAAGAGGACATTAGCTTGCACATATAGATATTGATGTGTCTCATCCAAAGTATTCAATTAAACTCTATTAAACTTTACAAACAAAAAACAAAAACACATATTTTAGAAAGAAAAAATATAAATGTAATGTACTCTATGTTAAGAATATTTTCACAGCTATATCTATTCATGTGTTATTTATATTATTATGTTTGTTTATGAACAGATAAACCCACCTGAGCATCTCATTTATTACTAAAAAAGCAAGATCTGCATTTTCTGCTGAATAATTGATACAATGTCTACAATTACAGAAAAATTGCAATAAAAATGACAAAAAAGTCTTGATATCTATCTATTGTAATAACTCATTATTTGTTGAATTTTTTATTTGGGGAAAAAATGCAAATTATTGCCTTATTCCAGCTTCTGTATGTGTATATATTTTATGTTTTTATTTCTCTTGTGTGATATTAAATTAAATATTTTGGGGGTTTGCACTGTTAATGTGATAAAACATTAATAAAATAACTATTAAATATTAACATTTATATTAGAATTTTAGGATTTATAATAATACATTTAAAAAATGATTTAAAAATGAAATAAATAAAAAGGGGAATTAATACAAAGGTATATAGATAGAAAAGCAAATTATATCAGAAAAATAAATGTACTTTTTATCAATTATTTGTATTTGTTATAAAACATATTTTTTAATATTGTTTTGGATATTTATATTTATATTTCACTTTGGGTTTAAGGAGTTTTTAACTGGCATATTCCAATATATCCTGACATTTTAGAGACCAAAATACACAGAGATTATTTGAGAAAATCTTTGGCAGATGACTTGATGATATAATAATAATTAATTGTTAGGTAAATAATAATTGTTAGCCCTAAAAAATAGTTGAATAAACAGCTAAACTAATTTAAAAAACCTAATGATAAAATGAACAATTTGAAAGTTGCTTGTCGTTGTTTTGACATGATCTAAAAATGATTATTATTCTTTAGGTTATTCATACTATTATGATATAAAAATTCAAATAAATGTCTTTGATTTTTTTTCTAACAAAATGATGAGTCAATAAATAAGTTTATCAATCAAAAGGAAATTAATTGGCAACATTTTTTAATAATTAAAGAAGGCAAAAAAAACAAGTAAAAATATGAGTTATTACAAAAAAATAAATAATAAAAAAATACAATAAAAATAATTGCTGTTTTTAAAATGGCCTACACTAGAACCTGAATAATATTAAAATCAGCCACTGACAGCTTTTTTAAATTAATTTCAGTATTTCAGTACAATTCATTGTCTAATGGTGTAATTTTGTATTTTGACTGAATAAAACTGTGACAAAGAATAAAGCATCAAGGTCATTTTTTAAGTTTAAAATATAAATCCATTAATGACCTTAAGTGAGGCGTCTTTAAGTTAAAGGGTTGATGAGTTTAGCACCTGTTTAGCATGTGTGCTAATTCCTGCTGCAGACTGACCCCTTAAACCTGTTTGTCACCGTTTAAACTGTGTGTCGTCTAATCTCACTTCATTACTACCAGTCAACAGATATTTTATCAGTTTTAAGGACATAAAATGTTAATAATTAACCATCTGAATTCATAACTGACCAGCAGGACTGAAAGTTTGAATGTTTACTTTAAATAAAAAATAAATAAAAAACGCCCTAATTAAATAATTTATCAAAGCTGAAAACTGTCAAAACAGAAATGATCATCAAATTTTCACATTTCTGATGGAAATGTAACAAATACTGTATCATAAACACTTCTATCAGGAAAAACCTGATCCTAAAATTGTGATATTTCTATTTATTTCATTTATTTTTAACCCCTCAAACTGTTTTTTTTTTTTTTTTAAATAACCAAAATTACACCATTTACACTTTTCATAGCCAGAAACTGGATAAACTGAAATTATTGTTGGATTTTAAAATGTCCGGTAGTTCTTGAATTAATCATGTGTGATGAAAGCTTCCTTCAGGAAAAATAATACCTTTAATAGTTTAAAATAGTGCTATTTTTTGTCATAATCACTCTATTCTATATGCCTCATTTAAAACATATTCAAAAAGTGTCTGCAATAACCAGATCCTGTTCACTGAAAATCTGTTTACACAGAGCAGAGGGGAGAGGACAGGAGAGGCTGTTTACACAGAGCAGAGAGGAGAGGACAGGAGAGGCTGGAAACATGGAAATAATTAATACAATTAATTAAAGATGCATTATATATAACTGTATATTAACATGACTGTGTTACTCGGCACAAAGACACGTTTGAGTTGTTCAGGACTTATAGATTTATGTAGATTTTAGTTATTGCAGTGAAAAATACAAGGACACAGTCAGTAAAATCTGACAGGAGCAAAACAAAAAAACACCCTGTAACGGCTTATTTAATATGAATTATTGTGAAGATGTACCTGCAGAATGAGGATGAAGTAGTCGACGGGTTTGCCTCTCTGGTACAGGAAGTGCTGCGGCGAGCGTTTGTCGTTGTCGTTGAACTTGAGCTCCTGGATGACGTCGGGGTGCTTCAGGACCCTCAGCAGGACTTTCTCTGTGATCTGGAACGGGCTGAAGAGGGTCACCTCTGATCCAGATCAGAGGAAACAAAGATGTCAGAGCAGGAGATCAGAAACACAGCTTTCAGTCATCACGATTTAACATTTAACATTTTTATTGTATTTTCATATTTTATTGCTTGAAGTATGCCTAGGTTGTTCTTGTTTAATTGTGTTGTCATTGTCTCTGTATGTAATGCTGCTGCTACACTGTAATTTCCCAGCTTGGGATAAATAAAGTATCTATCTATCTATCTATTGATTTATATTTGTTTGTAAATCATCCAAACACCTTCAACTTTAACAGCTGTGACTTTACTTTGACTTTAGATATTATTCTTTCAGTTTTACTAGAACTGACCAAGTTTCTTAAAACCAAAAGGTTCTTAGAAAATGTGTCAAACAGTTCTACTGAATGATTGGTGAATTTTTCCACCTTTTTTTATTATTAAATAGCAAACTTTTAATAAACCTTCACAGACATTTAATTTATTTAATATTTATATATATATATAGTAATTTACAATATACATGTATAGGTATTCACAATATAATATAAATTGTTTATAGTAAATGTATATATATAATTATTTATAATATTTGTATACTATATCGATTATTCATATATGTATATACTGACCCGTTAAGGGGTAGGACTAGATACGTTTTTTTACTTCTTCCTACCCCCTTTTGAGCTTGCAGAAAGTGTCTGTTTTTTTCCTTATTCCTTTCATTACTTTTGTATCACTATAAAAATTTGAAACTATTTTTGTATTCAAACTCAAGATACTACTTATATATTTGAATTTATTATTTCATTTTTTTTTATTTTAGATTATTTTGTTAAATGTATTTTAAAAAATACATTTAAATTATAAGAATAAGGAGAAGGAAAAAAGTTTTTAAAAAATATATTACCATAAATATAGGGAACTATTTATTTTATTCAAAATCAAGATACATTTTTATTATATATATGAATAAATTATTTCATTTTATTTTGTACTTTATATAATTCTTTTAATTTTTAAAAATTCATTCATTCATTCATTTTTAATATGGAAAAGGAAATAAAAAGAAGTCAAATCATGACTATAAAAAGAGAAAGTATTTAGGCAATAAAATGAGACCAAGGTCATTATGTGTCTGTCCCACTGAGCGTCTGTTAATCTCTCTGCCTGCAGGGAATCAACCCACTAACGACCGTCAAACAAATCAGCGGCGCCGCTCGCTGTGAGATTAACCGCCGCCGCCTCCGCAGAGCTCACCTGTCGCCAGGAAGCGATGAGCCGCCAGCAGCAGCTGAGGAGAGATCTTCACTTTACTGTCGGCGTCGTTCTTAAAGGCGGAGAAGTCGGGTTTGTTTTTATTGGGGTCCACTTTCTTCCTGTTCCTGTTGTCAGCTGCAGCCGGACGAAACAGACAGAAGTTTGTTTTATTACATTAGATTCAACTTTATTGTCACTGCACAGAGACAACCACACTCAGTTTAGCATCTAAGCAGAAGTGCAAAATAATAATACACTGTTAAAAATGTATGTAGATTTTACAGTGAAAAACTGCTAAACCATGACAGTAAAAGACAATAAAATGATAAATGAGTTAATTCAGTTTCAGTAACAATGAAACACCGTAAATGTACACTACCGGTCAAAAGTTTTAGAACACCCCAATTTTTCCAGTTTTTATTGAAATTCAAGCAGTTCAAGTCAAATGAACAGCTTGAAAGGGTACAAAGGTAAGTGGTGAACTGCCAGAGGTAAATAAAAAAAGGTAAGCTTAACCAAAACTGGAAAATAATGTACATTTCAGAATTATACAAGTAGGCCTTTTTCAGGGAACAAGAAATGGGTTAACAACTTAACTCTATGGAGTCTTGGGCTATTTTGTCCATTTTTGAATTCTTTTCATGTCTTTGTAAGACATTTTGTGTCTTTTGGTGTCTTTTTTTGTCATTTTGTTTTTATTACTATTTTATTTTATTGTTTTACTGTTTTTAGTATTTTATTCTTTTTATTGTTTTTATTTATACCCAGTTGTGTATGATTTATTCTATTTTAATAACTGTACAACACTTTGGTCAACTGAGGTTGTTTTTAAATGTGCTCTATAAATAAACTTTGACTTGACTTGACTTATCAAATCACCTGGAAGAATCAGTTCAGTGTTTCTGTTGCATCATGTCTGGAAGATATCAGTGTGTTGTTTACTATTAAGTCTGTGTGTGTGTGTGTGTGTGTGTGTGTGTGTGTGTGTGTGTGTGTGTGTGCCAAGGCTGGCCTCCTCTGACTTACTGTAGAGGTCAGACTCATCCAGGATCTCTGACTTGATGATCTCCTCGATGACGTCCTCTAAGGTGACCAATCCCAGAACCTCGTAGAACGGATCCCCCTCCCCCTCGTTGTTCACCTTCTGGACGATGGCCAGGTGGGATTTACCTGCAGAGGAGAGAGGAGAGAGGAGAGAGGAGAGAGGAGACAGGAGAGATCACCTGAAGGTTACAACCAAGATGCACGAGGACCAACATAAACATTTTCACATGCACAATAAAACTGTGCAGTTAGTTTTAATTTCGTTGTGAATTTTTGTTTTCAAATTCGGCTAGTTTTAATTCGTTTTTAGAGTGAGTTTGCCAGTTTTAGTTTTTATTAGTTTTAGTGTTAGTTTTTTGTAATGGGGTATTTGTTGGGTGGGAGATTAAAAGAGGTCACAGTAAATTTTGCCTTTATTTCCTTTGCCTCATCCATCTTCATTATGTATGAACAAAGTTGACAAAGGCAAAAACGAAGGACATTTTCACCATAATTTCAGTTAGTTTTGTAACCACACAATACAGTTTCAGTTAATTATCATTACCATGTGACCTTTAAACCCTTAAAACAAAGTCTGAAATCTCCCAAAAAAAAAAAAAAAGAAAGAAAATCCTTTAAAGAAGTGAGGACCGGCAGAAATGTTACAACCAAGATGCACGAGGACCAACATAAACATTTTCACATGCACAATAAAACTGTGCAGTAAAGTAGGGCAGCATCAGACAGGAGGGAACTTTTTCACTGCAGCTCAACTTCAAACACTCCGCTACATGAAAAAAAACCTTTATTGTTTTTCTATTTCGGTGCTGCGGTGACTGCTGTTCGATCTGTCGGTGGATTTATCCTGCTGAGGACAGATTGATGCCTTAATATAGCTCAGACTGGACCAAGAGATTTGCAGAGAAAAGAGCTGCCAGAACAGAGATGAAGAGGAGAGAGGAGGGAGAGGAGGGGGGGACAACAGCTGATTAATCCTCTCCTCATTAAAGAACATCAGAGTGTTTGTCTCTGCAGCAGTGTGGACACACACACCTGACATCACTGCACAGTGACGGCTGAGGAAAGAGCTCATTCTTCGGTGAGCTGGAGGAGCTCAGAGCTGCCACAGTGACTCTGCATCTGCCGCCGGTTGCAGCAGCATTTATTAGTGGCCTCTGCAGTGATGCATGCTGGGATGTCTGCATGGATGTGAAACGTGTTCATGGGAAGCCCAAAGTGAGAAAAATGTTGCTGCAAGTGTGCGACAAAATCTGTTTTAAGGCTGAAGGAGTGGTTTGTGCTCTATTACCCGTTCACACACACATTCATGCTGGTGGCGGAGGCGACCAGGGCACACTGGTGCCACCATTGGGAATTCATTCACACACTGATGAACGCAGCATCAGGAGACATTTGGGGTTCAGTATCTTGCTCAAAGATACTTCGACATGTAGGCTGCGATGGTCAGGGATTGAACCACCAACCCTTCGGTTGGGGGTCAACCAACTCTACCAACTGAGCATATAGAAAACATGATGTTTAGGCGTATAAATTAAAAACGTTCAACAACACGTTGAAATCCCAGGACTGACAGGTCAAGGACTGAAGTGCCCTTGAGCAAGGCACCTAACCCCCCCACACAGCTCCCCGGGCGCAGTAATGTGCTGCCCATTGCTCCTTGCATGGTGTGTTCACTTGTGTGTAAAAAAAAAAAATGATGGGTTAAATGCAGAGGTTGAATTTCCCCATTGTAGGATTAATAAAAGTAATTCAATCTTAAATCTGAAGTGCAAATCTCAACAGTTGCCCAATACAAGAAAATTACTCTCGACTCTTGAGTATTAGCAAATAATAAAGCAGCAGCATCATTTATTAGTGGCTTCTGCAGTGATGCATGCTGGGATGTCTGCATGGATGTGAAAGGTGTTCATGTGAAGCCCAAAGTGAGAAAAATGTTGCTGCAAGTGTGCAACAAAATCTGTTTTAAAGGCTGAAAGAGTGGTTTGTGCTCATTCACCCGTTCACACACACATTCATGCTGGTGGCGGAGGCGACCAGGGCACACTGGTGCCACCATTGGGAGTTTGGGAGTTTAATGAAATATAAAACAAATAGAATGAGGAATAAACAGTGCAGTTTGAGCAGTTTAAACACAATAATCCAGAATTGAGAGAGATAAGCTTTAGAAATGTAGCTTTTGCTGGCTGGAAACAATAAGACTCCAGGAAATAACTGCACCAGAAGAAGACAAAATGCCCCGTAAAACCACAACTTGTTGTTTTCACACGTCTGATTTAGTGCAAATCAAAAAAGAGATATAATGTGTTAATCAGTGAGGTTTTTAAGGTGCTTTTTTTAAGGGATTGTATCACCTTTTAAAAAGGAGCCAAACTACTAGTTAAGTTAAGACTGTTTCCAGTTTCCCAAAATTTGTCAAAACAAATTTGTCAAAACTTCAAACTATTGCATGGATGTGAAACGTGTTCATGTGAAGCCCAAAAGTGAGAAAAATGTTGCTGCAAGTGTGCAAAAAAATCTGTTTTAAGGCTGAAAGAGTGGTTTGTGCTCTTTTACACGTTCACACACACATTCATGCTGGTGGCGGAGGCGACCAGGGCACACTGGTGCCACCATTGGGAATTCATTCACACACCGATGAACGAAGCATCAGGAGCCATTTGGGGTTCAGTATCTTGCTCAAGGATACTTCAACATGTAGCTGCCATGGTCAGGGATCGAACTACCGACCATCCGATCAGTGGGCGACTGCTCTACTGATTTAGTGTTTTTATCTTGTTTTTAGATATTACTTTTTTGCAGTGTATTCTTTAATTGTAAAAAATGTGCAGCTCATATACGGCATTAAAAAAAGTTTTAACATTTTAGTCAACTAAAATGTGCATCATAGCTTATGAACATCTACATCTAAAACATTAGTAAAAACCTATTTATTCTCCTTGGCGTTCAGTCCCGATGAACGCAGCATCAGGAGCCATTTGGGGTTCAGTATCTTGCCCAAGGATACTTCGACATGTAGGCTGCTATGGTCGGGGATCGAACCACCAACCTTCTGATCAGTTGGGCGACCGCTCTACCAACTGAGCCACTATGATTCTTTACAGGTCTGTAATTAAGATCAAAACCAGGTCCAGGTTCAAAGATGGGCGTGGTCAATGCAAGGCTGCTCAAAGCAGGAGGCCCTCGGCAGGATTTGGCATCAATGGTGTGTAATCCGTCACCAGATATTCTCTGATGTCCCAATCTGATCTAAAATACTCAAAAAAGTTCGTTTTTTTTAACTTGTTTTGGTGTTTGCAGAGCGTTCATGCACAGCAGAGCAACGAGTGCAGCCAAAGTCAACCTTCTTCAGTTCAACAAGAGCTACAATAAGCATGTTTTCTCATTTTGCCACATAAAATTTTTCCATCATTTGGTCGTGTTTTGTTGATTTCTTCTCTGCTGCAGCGTGTTGAGCTCTGCAGGTTGCCGTATGAATCAGACGGAGCAGAAGTCAGCTGCTCTGAGTCATCCTGCAGCCACCCAGCACACAACCAGGCCTGTTAGGGTTCACAGTGCTGCAGCCAGGCAGCCAGCTGCTGACATCATCATCATCATCATCATCATCATCATCTCTGAGAGCATGCTGACTCTCTCTGTCCCTGCACAGCAAGGTCAAAGGTCAGAGGTCGGCTCCCTGAAGCAGGTTTCAGGGGGCTTCAACAGAATAAACATCAGACGGAACAAAAGCTACGACCTGGAGGTCTGAGAGGAGCTTTTTCCTCTTAGCAGTGACTGAATGTGAGATATAACGTGAGGATCTGATGCTTTTCTTTGTCATATAGGACAGTAGTTCTCAACCTTTTTGAGTCGCGACCCCCAATTTAACATGCATGTTGTCCGCGACCCCCGCTCACTGAACAGAATCTCACATGCACAGTTTGGATCACCCAAAAAAGAAACAAGATGACCAAAAAAAGGAAACAAAATGACCAAAAAAGACACAAAATGACCAGAAAAGACAGAAAATGACCAAAAAAGGAAACAAAATGACCAAAAAAGACACAAATTGACCACAAAATGATAAAAAACAGACGCAAAATGATCAAAAAAAGACACAAAATGGCCTAAAAATACACAAAATTACCAAAAAAGACACAACATGACCAAAAAAAGACACAAAATGACAAAAAACACAAAATGACCAAAAAAAGACATTAAGTGACCAAAAACACATGAACACTTTAACACAGTGGAGACAGAATTGACTTCCAAAATGATTTGGCGACCCCCAGAAATCATCTCGCGACCCCAATTGGGGTCCCGACCCCAAGGTTGAGAATAGCTGATATAGGAGAGAAAACTAAATAATTTTAGGTTGAAGATTGTTGGTCGGACCCCACCATGGGGTCTGGAACACCGAATGAGCTCTAAAACATCCATCAGAGGCACATTAATAACTTTATATGATCAATAACTACATATGTCTGTGGGGATATAAGCACTATGAACCAAGTAATCGATTACCTGTTTGAAACACCAGGGATAATTTAGATTATTTATGATGAATTAATGACATTAGAAGTGCTTTTTATAGCAACTAATGGTGATGCAGCTGTACTGCTATGGACAAACCTGATTTAGACACCGAAAATAATCAATATGTACGTTAAATTTAGAGTATTTTTACATCTTTTTAACCTTCCCAACAAACAGCCCTGAAGCTGCTATTTATGCTCTCTTTAAAGCATCAGACTCCATTAACAAAAACCTCACAGAACACAGTATCGATCAAAATGTGTAGATTGATTGATAACTATTGTGTTTCATATATTGTGGCTATGCAGACCACTACAACGCCTCACAGACACACACACACACACACACACACACACACACACACACACACACACACAACTAACTAACTAACTAACTACATCATTTATAAATGACAAATATATGGTATATTAATGTAAGTTTATAGTTACTTTACCATTAACAAACAATTAAATTATAATTAATAGTATATTAATAGTTTTAGTTGCACTCATTTTAACATTTTAACACCATATTAAGTATGTTAATGATTTTTTAAATGATTCATATACCTTTAAGAAATTGGTTGAAAAAATTTAAAGATTAAATATGTATAGCACTTTGTAAATGGTTAATAATTGGTTTATAAACCATCTATAAACATTACTTAGTTGTTATTGTAAAGTGTTACAGTTTTTTGTAATGGGGTATTTGTTGGGTGGGAGATTAAAAGAGGTCACAGTAAATTTTGTCTTTATTTCCTTTGTCTGATCCATCTTCATTATGTATGAAAAAAGTTGACAAAGAAGAAAACAAAGGACATTTTCACTATAATTTCAGTTAGTTTTGTAACCACACAATACAGTTTCAGTTAATTATCATTATCATGTGACCTTTAAACCCTTAAAACAAAGTCTGAAATCTCCCAAAAAAAAAAGAAAAAAGAAAGAAAATCCTTTAAAGAAGTGAGGACCGGCAGAAATGTCCTCACTGGTTAAAAAAAGTGTTCCGGTCCTCACTATGTAGGAAGTACAAGAACAGACACACACACACACACACACAGTAGATAATTCACTGACTGTGGATAAATAGGGATGGAAATCGAGAACCAGTTCCAAATGATTCAATCCTCCAAGGTTATTAATTTATTAATACCTTTGATCGATGTCGGCATGTGTTTCAGTTTCAGTTGTGCATAAATAATAACGTCAAATATATGAATCTGCACTGCTAGAAACTTGCAACAATCATGGCTGGTGGAAACAACTCGAACGTGCAGAATGACAGAGTTATAATGACATTAATCATGAAAATAATTTTTAATAAGTGTCACGAATGCTGTGAAAAGTTTTCTCCATATTGTCCATATTGAAGTATTATCATGTTTCCAGCTTCTCCTGTCCTCTCCTCTCTACTCTGTGTAAACAGATTTGCAGTGAATATCTGACAGGATCTGGTTAGTGTAAACGCTTTATTTTGTCGGAAAGTTCAAACTCTGGCAATAATGCCCGTTTTTACAGTTTCTCTCTACAATAAACATTGTATTTTTGGCGATCTTTTAAAAGAAAAGCAGTAAAATCTTATTATTTACCTTCTCTATGGATAATTACCCCATCCAACTCGACTTAAAAATATCTAAACTCTCCTTTAAGAGCGTGTCTGAGCCATCTGAAATAAGGCTTTTGCAGTTTTATAAATCTGATTTAAAAAACCAGTCAGGTTTCTGTGTTTAATGCAGCGTTTTCTGCTTCACAGAAGTGAATAAAAGCATCTTGAAATAACACCGCTGTCATCATAATAAGCTTTAATTCCCTGCAGGTGCTTCATTGTGATGATACCGGCTTTGTGTTCAAGGTTTTGATATCAGCACTGAGATTTCCGGCACTAATCCAGGGCGCCTGAACGTGCACATGTTCATCCCATCAAACGTGTGAACACGGCGGCTGATTTCAGTGATTAGTTGCTGCTGTCTGACGGATAAAAACCTGCAGCAGATTACCTGAAACACAGCACGGTTGTGATATAAAAACTTGATATTATCGGCCATGAAAATGTCTTTTGTTTGTGTCAGTTTGCAGACTTCAAATGTTCCTGTAGTGTCTCTCGATCATCTGCAGCAATTACCTTACGTATTGATTTGATTTTGAGAGAGAAAATAAGATTCCTGGCTGTGAAATAATTACTCTAAATTTTTACATTTTTTTTTTACATTTTTAAAAAATCTGCAGAAGCAACCATTTTCACAGGTAATTTTGAAGCAAAATGGTAAATTCACAGGTTTTAGCTTTTAAAATAAATATATTTTCTAAAATAATATGTTTAGGTTTTTCACAGCAACATTAAAAGGTGCTGTAGGTGGATTTGCTTCCCTTTTTTTGTTTTTTTTTCATCAGAAGGAATGTCTTATTGTGTGGTGGATTAACAATATTTTAACAAATCATTAAGAAAATATTCAGCATTTAATAAATATTAAAAATGTGATGTAACACGACACTTTCCTGACTCATCGTCGTCAAAAGTGGATATTTTCTAGTTGTTTTAGTCTTCTAGAATAGTAAAATAAATATATTTAGACTGCAAGTATAATGACAACTATGAAATAATTTCACACTTTACACCAAATTCTGTTTTCCATAATTAAAGCACATAGAAAATATAAAAAATGGATAAATACTAATACATTTGCTGTATCACAACATTTATTGTGACATATGCTCTGGCTTAAATTAAGTTATTTGTGTCAATCCTACCTCGACTACAATAAACTCACTGCAGATCTCCATTATAGGAAAAATTCCAACATGTTTCACATTTTGCAGTAGATTCAAATTGTTGGTAAATTCGAGAGTACAGTCCATGTTTTTGCCTCTTGGAAATCCCAGTTTAGTTCGGTTAAGTTAACAGGCTATAGCTTCATATTTAATTTTCAGATACAAAATCAATCTTCTTGTCTAAATCTTTGCAAGAAAGCAAATAAAATATTTCACAAAAATATTCCGGTAACGCTTTATAATAAGGTCCTTAATAACCATTAATTAACAAGTAATAAGGCATTGTTCACGCTTTAGATCCGGTAGTTGCAAAAAGCATAGTTAACTTATAGTTAACTTATAATAGATGAGCAATAAAGTATATTTTAATATCAATAAGCAAACAAAATAAGATTAATAAAGGCATGGCAAAGACATAATGGGTGGGTCATGGGTGTTTGTAATGCCATTATTAACACTTATATAAGCTTATAAACACACAATAATGTTAATAAGCATCTTGTAAGGACTTACAAGGGCCTTATTACTTGTTAATTAATGGTTATTACAAGGACCTTAATATAAAGCGTTACCAATATTCCTTACGTTTTGTAGTGAAGCCTGGTGTCTAATCAGGGACCTTTAATTACCTCCAGCAATATGTTTCATGCTCTATGCTGCATTTAACATAAGTACAATATTTGCCTCTGAGCTGTGCTGAAGCAGAAGCAGAAAGTTGCAGAAAATGGACATAAAGTCACAATAATCACTGATATGGTTCCTGCCTGTGGGACACTTCAGAAATGCAGCTTTCTAAAACGAGATGAAGAGGCAAATGTGACGATAAGACGAAGAAGAAGAAACCGTTTTAACTGCTGACAGCTTCCTGGTTCAGATCATCAGGACCACAGCGGCTGAAATCTGCTGATTTTATGGATATTTTGTTTTTCTGCGTGCGGCACATTAGTGTTTAAATGTAGGCTGCAATGTTCCAGCTGTCAATGAGCTGATCAATACACACAGACAGACTGCTGCAGGGACAGGAAGTGTGTGTGTGTGTGTGTGTGTGTGTGTGTGTGTGTGTGTGTGTGTGTGTGTAGTGATGGCTGCAGGCAGAGTTGGTCCTACTCGTTAAAGGGACAGTTCACTTGAAATGAACTCTGGTGTAGGGCGAAAAGATTATCACGATATTACAGGGTAATTTTGCAATAAAGATAATTCTTGACAATATTACAAAATACTGAAAAATATAAATGGTAAATGGACCTGCACTTTGCACTTTGCGCTTTGCGACCACTCAAAGCTCTTTACACTACAGACTGCGCTCATTCACCCATTCACACACACACATTCATTCAAAATATTTTTATTTTTTATTTTGGATATCCGCTGAAGTTACCAAATACGGTTCTTCGCCTGATAAAGGGTTAAGAGTCGGGTTCTCTATGTGGGAGCGAACGAAAGGACTGAAGGTCTGTCAGCTGTTTGACCCACAAACTTGAGCTCAGTATTGTAGATTTTATCATCAACCACAGCGGTAACAAACCCCAAACTTGTCCCAATATTTGGGTTGTACCATACAAACTCTACGAGAACACATTTGTTGGCTCATGTTGTGGATTAAACCATGCGGAAAATTCTATTAAATTCACGGGACATTCACAAAAAAGGCTACTACTACTACTACTACTTTCAACCTTTTTTATCGCAGTTGAATTGCAAAAAACAGCGAATTTTTCTATGGAATCATCATGAATCATATGTTTACTTGTAATTAAACATAATGGAGCAAAAATACTGTGTTATTTCTCTGCAGAGTTACAGATTATAGACCAAGATGAGACTCTGCAATGACAGCAGAGTCTGTCCATTGAAGGTGGACATAAACATCATGCACAAGGAATCACACAGGGGTTTTCATTCATAATACTGGATTTTTGGGGCCAACGCAGATACCAATATAATGGAGTAAAACTTCTAAAACTGAGATATCAGACAGGAAAAACTTTGCACATCTATCATGGACAGATGTGCAGGAAGAGTGGATCAAAAATATAGAGAAGATTCCCGCACACTGTCTGACTTGCAATATATTTATTTATTGCAACGTTTCAGGTGCTACACCTTCATCAGGCAAACGTTTTCTGAAAACAAGAAGCCATCTTCAGTGGAGGAATGTAACTAAGTACATTTATTCAGGTACTTAATTTCATGTAACTTTGTACTTTTTACTCCACTACATTTAGCCAACAGCTTTAGTTACTTTTCAGGCCAATATTTAACATAAAAACATGATAAATTTTAAAGTGATAACATATTCTTTAATTCTCTAACACAGCTATTCTCAACCTTGGGGTCCCGACCCCAATTGGGGTCGCGAAATGATGTCTGGGGGTCGTCAAATCATTTCGGAAGTCAGCTCTGTCTCCACTGTGTTAAAGTGTTCATGTGTTAATGTGTTTTAGTGTCTTTTTTGGTCATTTTGGTTTTTTTTTTGATAATTTTGTGGTCAATTTGTGTCTTTTTTGGTCATTTTATTTATTTTTTTTGTCATTTTGTGTCTTTTTTGGTCATTTTGTTTCCTTTTAGAGCCATTGTTTTTTTTTTTGGTGATACTGTGTCTTTTTTGGTCAATTTGTGTCTTTATGTGGTCATTTGTTGTCATTTTGGGGTCAATTTGAGTCCTTTTTTGCTTAATTTTATGTAACTTTTGGTCAGAGAGATATTTTAGTTGTTGTCTGCTTCATTATTTGTCCAAAATTCATTGTATCAACTGAGTTTGTATGATCTGAACTGTGCGTGTAGGATTCTGTTCAGTGAGCGAGGGTCGCGGACAACATGCATGTTAAATTGGGTTCAAAAAGGTTGAGAACTACTGCTCTAACAGTATATAAAGTAGTTAAAATGAGCTCATACCTTTACAAAATTAAAACGCTGCTTACATAAATGGATCAATAGAAATAATCGAATAATATACACAGTTGCTCATAGAGTTTTATTTTGTTTTCAGACACAATCTTCTGTTAATTGTGGTTTCATTTTCATTGTGATATGTGTGTGAGATTGAATAATAAAGTTTTGAAACTTTATCCGTCAAGAATAAATCACATTGTCACAATAATTTCATGGAAAGAGGTAAAAAATACTTTATTAATCCATTCTGTTTAACGAGTACTTTTACTTTTGATACTTTTTTGATACATTTTCTGATACTTTTGTACTTTTACTTCAGTAAGTTTTGAATGCAGGACTTTTACTTGTAGTGGAGTCATTTCACAGTGTGGTATGAGTACTTTTACTGCATAAAGGATCTGAATACTTCTTCCACCACTGGCTGTCTATAACAGGGTGCAGCTGTGAGTCATCTGATGCTAAGTGATGCTTTTACTGAAGGTCAAGCATCCAAAACGATGCAATAAATAATAGACAGTGTGCAGCATTCTGTAATATATATCTGCAAAATAATCTTGTATATACACATAAAGCATTCCCATTAACGTAGACAAAAAGTAATTGTTATTTTTGTGCTGGTTTATAGTTAAAACCATCAGTGAGTGGCTGTTACATTTCATTTTTCTTGATGAACGTAGAGTGACTCTAAGCTCTGATCCTGTATGTTGAATAATATGATAGAGTTGACAGTGAAAGCAACCTTTTCTTTGGATAATAACTGTTTTTTTTGTTAGACAACTTTAACATTGATACCAAAATATCTGTGAAAGGTCATTATCAGCCGATTTATGGGCGGGGCTCAAAGTTTTAGGAATGCAGAAGTACTCTAATAAGGTAAGGCTGTAATATAAGCAGTGGTGGAAGAAGTATTCAGATCCCTTACTTAAGTAAAAGTACTAATAAAACACTGTGAATTTACTCCACTACAAATAAAAGTCCTGCATTCAAAACATACTGAAGTAAAAGTACAAAAGTATCAGCACCAAAATGTACTTAAAGTATCAAAAGTAAAAGTACTCGTTATGCAGAATGAACCCACTCAGATTGTTTTATTTATTCCAAATATATTATAAGATTATTTGTATTGATGCATTTATGTATGTATCATTTTACTGTTGTCCAGATAGGACTAATGTTAATTACTTAATACACTGTTATGTTTTATAAATGTGTAATCATATTAAATATATGGTATTTTTTCATGTTGAATCTGAAAAGTAACTAAAGCTGTCAGCTAAATGTAGTGGAGCAAAAAGTACAATATTTGCCTCTAAATGTAGTGGAGTAGAAGTATAAAGTTACATAAAATGGAAATACTCAACTAAAGTACAAGTACCTCAAAATTGTACTTAAGTACAGTACTTGAGTAAATGTACTTAGTTACTTCCCACCACTGAATATAATAAGTTACTTTTTACTGGCAGTAAACTTGTTATGTCATAAAGGGGAACCCCCAAAGCAGACTGTGCTTAGGGTCCCCAAAAGTCTAGAACCAGCCCTGCTGCAGGTTCCAAACAAACAAACAAATAAACAAACCGGAGAGCAGCTGATCCGTCTGCAGGATTCTCAGAGAAATCAGCAGTTACATGTCGTCACACGTTATAATAATCACCTAAGTCATTTTTTGTCAATTTTTTTTTTTTTTGCCTAAATCATCTCCTCATTGCCACCTATGGTAAAATCCATCGCCTACATCCTCAGTTGATCAGATCATGTGATTTTACCCCTTTAAGATAATGGCCTATGTCAAGTGTGTGACTTAAGCAGATTTATTATGTCTAAGTCAAAATAAAATGTGACTTAGGCAATTTTTTTAACATTCCTTTGTGACCTAAGCAAGATATGGTAACACTTTATTTTGAAGGTGTCTACATAAGAGTGACATGAGCGTGTCATAAACATGACATGGGGTGTGTAATGAACATTAATGACACTTTGAAGTGACATTAATGCTCATGATACTTGTCATGTCATGTTTCTGACAGGCTTGTGTCACTCTTATGTTGACACCTTCAAAATAAAGTGTTACCATATCTTGCTTAAGTCACAAAGGCATGTTAAAAAAATTGCTAAGTCATTTATTTCTCTTAAGTTACATAATTTACACACAGTGTTATTACTATGCCAATAGCCATCCTTTGTTACATCCTTTTTGAGTGAAATGATCAATAAATGTCATATGTTACACTTTTGGTGAAGTTTTTTGTGTTTCCTGCAAAACTTGAAAAAATGAGTTAGGTGATTATTTTAACAGGGTGACAAAGTTCACACGCAAACACACACACACGTGCACACACACACACACACACACACACACACACAAACACACACACACACACACACACACGCACACACACACAGTGCTACCCACCTTTCTTGAACTCCTCCAGCATGGCGTCCAGCTTGGTGTCGTGGAACACGAAGTGCACCGGGTGGTTGTAGAACTTGGTGATGGTCTTCAGGGTGGTGCAGTCGTCCGGGTCCACGAAGGCCAGGTCCTTCACGTACAGGATGTCCACGATGTTGGACCTCTCGTCGTCGTAGACCGGTATGCGCGTGTAGCCGCTCTCCATGATCTCAGACATGGTGTTGAAGTCCAGCACAGCGTCCGCCTGGATCATGAAGCAGTTGTCTATGGGGGTCATGACGTCCTCCACGGTCTTGGTCCGGAGCTCCAGCGCGCCCTGGATCATGTTGAGCTCCTCTTTGACCAGGTCGTTGTAGGGCTCCGTCACCTTCAGCATCTCCACCAGCTTCTCCCGGTTGTACACGGTGCCGATCTCCTGGCCCAGCAGGACGTCCAGCAGCTTGCTGACAGGGAAGGAGACCGGGAAGGTGAGGAACATGAAGAACTTGGTCACCATGATGGTGTTGGCCCCGACGGCCAGTCCGTGGCGCGAGCACAGCGCCTGCGGCACGATCTCTCCAAAGATGACGATGCCGATGGTGGAGGCGACCACCGCGCCCAGCCCGGAGCCGATCAGGTCGTCCAGCAGGATGGTGAGGGTGGTGTTCACCAGCACGTTACCGAGGAGCAGGGAGCACAGCAGGTAGTTCCCTTTGCTGCGGATCGGCTCGATCTTCCGCGCGTCTTTCTTCTCCTTGTCGGTGCCGCAGCTCTGCACGATGCGCAGCTCCATGGGGTCCAGCGCCATCAGCCCCAGGTTCAGCCCGCTGAACATGCCGGACAGCACCAGCAGGCAGGCGATCAGGATCACCTGGAACCACATGGGCAGCAGGGACTTCTTCTCCTCCACCACCAGCACCCTGCCATCGCTGTCCCCCAGCAGGAGCCACCTGCTCCCCTCCAAGCCCCTCGTGCACAGCGCGTACTCCTTCTGCGGCTCGCTCTTGCGCAGCGGCTTAATGTGCACGGTGAGCAGCCCCGACGTGCGGCCACTGCTGACGTTCATGAAGGTCCCGACGCTGATGTCCTTCGTGAAATCGGCACAAGTCCTGCTGTCCGCCGGCTCCATCATGCCGCTGCCGCTCCTCGCTGCCGCCACCGCCTCCTCCTCCTCCTCCGCCGCGTCGCCGCCGCCTCCGTCCGTCACCTCCGTGAAGCGGACCTGCGTCCAGGCGCCCGAGTGGAGCTGCACCCCGTAAAACCGGAGCTGCACGGAGCTCTCCTCTGTCACCTGGATGACACCGTCGTCATTGGTGCTGGCCGGCTTGTCGCTCCTCTCCAGCCGCATGCCGAGCAGCTGGCTGCCGCTGCCGCCGCCGCCGCTGACCGCCGCCTCCGTGCGGCCGCCGCTGACCGCGCTCCACACGAATATAATGACGGTGAGAATGTAACCCTGCTGCCCGCTCCATTCTGTCGCCATGTTTGTTTCACTGCTCGGCGACCTGGGGGCTGACGTCATTTACTCATGTCCGAGGCGGCTCCGCCCCCCGCCGCCCCATCACACACACCCCCGTTATCACCGCCTACCGGACAGCGACAGGTAGAGCTAATAAACAAACTCCCCCTCCTCCTCCTCCTCCTCCTCTCTCGCTCCGTTCCTGACACACCTCCTCTTGTTTTGATGCTCTATTTCTGCAGCAGATAAACATCTACAAATTATGCATGCACCCTGCGTCACCCCCCGCCCCCCCTCCTCCCTGCACGGCCTTGTTATTGTCTCTGACAGGCTCGGGGCAATGCGGCACACAGGATGCTGCTGCTGCTGCTGCTGCTGCTGCTGCTGCTGCGGCCAGCGGTTTCTCATCTACCAATTGTATCCTGAGCCAGCTGCTGTTATGTAAAGGCACATGGCATCTGTGCACCCCTATCACCCCCCTCACCCTGTCTCTCCCCCCTTTCTCCCCTCGTCCTCATCCTGCACCATCCCGCATCCCTCTGGCACTGAGCCCGGCGGCCTGCTGGATGCTGACATCAACTCTCTGCAGATGGGATTTTATTTTATCTGTCATTAAAATCACATTTAACATCTGCAAAGTGGTGCTGCCATGCTGCTGTTCCATATAAACACACATGATGTCAAAAAGAACACGCTTTACTCAAAATAGAATAGTAGCTGAATGAAATGATAAACACGGTTTATTATTATTATTATTATTATTATTATTATTATTATTATTATTATTATAAAAAAGAATGATAATAATAGGCTAATAATAATAATAATAATAATAATAATAATAATAATAATGAAATAAATAATAATAAATAATGATAATAATAGCCTAATAATAATAATAATAACAACAACAATAATATCACTATACTGTATTAAACTGTATGAAAATATCCTAACTTGGTGTCTGTATTAAGGTAATATATCTTGGACACTTGAAATAATAAACACGGTTTATTATTATTATTATTATTATTATAAAAAGAATGATAATAATAATAATAATAATAATAATGAAATAAATAATAATAAATAATGATAATAATAGCCTAATAATAATAATAATAACAACAACAATAATATCACTATACTGTATTAAACTGTATGAAACTGTCCTAACTTGGTGTCTGTATTAAGGTAATATATATTGGACACTTTATTATTACAGAGCAACGACACATAAAGATATTTAAAAAGCATTGCAGCATGATGTTTGTGTAATTACATTCTCTAATGTTTGTGCAGGTATAGATGGAGTCTTTACTGCACACTTGTGGTCGCTGTGAGAATATAATTTAACCTTTGTGCCTCATAGAAGATTTTTGTCTTTTTTATGGGGGGCAGGGGGTCTTTAGAAATGTCTTCAAATGGTAAACATGTGTTTAAAGGTGTATAAAAGTCAATTTTTCATGCCTAATTATATAAGCACAAAAACTGTTGCAGGAAATTCTGTGTTGATACCCATTTGTTACACAGTTATGGTGATACATTTAACCTGTTTTGATCACTCAAGAGTTGTTAAAAATGCTCCAAAATATGATATAAGACATCAAGACTTTAAGTAACACCAGAGAAAAGCCCATGCTGTGATTTGGTTTCAGAAACTTTTGATAATTTGGAGATTTCTGTAAAAATTTCATTTTTCTCTTATGTCTATTCAATTGGTAGACACTGACTTATATTCTTTTTAAACCACAATTTCTTAATTTTGCAAAATATTGTCTTTTAAATGGACCCTGAGCCTATTTTTATAAAGTTTTTATTTTTATTTTAATATTATTTATATTTTTTATTATCAACAACAACAACAACAACAATGATAATACAAATAAAACATAATGATAATAACAACAATAATAATAATAATTTGCATTCTTCTTATAATCATTATTATTATTATTATTATTATTATTCTATAACTGGCTTAATGCACATTCATTTGAATTAAATTGCAACAGGCAAAACATTTACTTTTTAGGTATTTGGCCATCAAATAAACACTTTTAACTCTTTAATTTTCTTTTTTTAATTTATATATTGTTAAACTGTCTTGATTATTTGGGTCCAATATTTAGTGACTGCTTTGTAATACAGAATGCAGCAATTTCCTCCTCTCACTGCCCCCTGGTGGTCAAACTAGATAATGCTGGTAGAAATTACTTTTAATTAAACTTTAAAAACATTATTTTCAATTAAACCTTTAAAAACATTATTTTCAATTAATTCATGAATCTGTTTTTAAATAACTTACTTTTTTGTTGTCTTTGTGGTGATGAACTGTACTGCTTTATATTTATATGTGTTAGATTATAATCAAAACAATAAAAAGAGGAATTATTTTTTTTAAAAGAAAAAGAAATTGCAGATGAAATCCATCAATAAATAATAAAAAAAATATATTTTTTTTTAAATCCATTCTTTATTTATGCCTGTTTTATGTTGTTTTTGTGTTTTCTTACTGGACTGTTTTACATTCAAATGTGTTGGATTAACATATTAAATACAAACAGTTTTTGTTCAAATTCTGCTTTTATTTCAAGAAATATACAAACTAAATGTTCATAAAGATTCTTCATAATTAATAAAAATATTTTCTTCACGTAATTGTGTGAATTTTGTTCTTTTTCAGGGTGTTTTTAGAGACAGCATAAATAAAAGTATTAACATCCTTCATTTAAACACATTATACTGACTAATAAAAAAAAGTCAAACAATTAATGAAGTAACTTCTCCCCTTTGTCTCTTCAGCGTGTCGTCCTTCTTCTTTGTTCGGCTGCTTTCAAACAACACTTCAGACATTATCATTTAAAATAAAAAAATAAAAAATCATAATAAATCTTAAGCAAGAAATTATTCTTCATTGAATGACACAGTTATACAGTTAAAAAGATTCTGGTTTTGTGGAAAATGCATCAAACATCCACCAATTCACGGATATAGAGGGAGTTCTCTTGGAAAAACTTGATTAGATTCTTTATAACGCCCAAAGTCAAGAGTAAATATTTGGGTGTGAATCTATCCTGCTGGAGAGAATGTGGAGCAGTAAGCTCAGACCATGCACATGTATTTTGGAAATGTGATAAGGTACAACTGTTTTGGAAGATGATACATAAAACTTTGCAAGAGGTGCTGAGATATGGGATCCCTATGTGTTGTAAGTTACTCTATTTATGTCATTTTACAGAGGAAAACGTGCATGCAGGGGATAGGTACCTGGCAAAAATACTGTTAATAGCTGGTAAAAAAGCTATCACGAGGAAATGGGGTAGAGTGGATCCTCCGAATCGGGAACAATGGATAGAGATAATAGAGGAAATCTATATAATGGAAAAACTGACACATCGCTTAAGACTGCAGGAAACGCAGTTGGAGGACAAATGGCTGAAATGGACATATTTCAGGACCTGGAACAGCGACAAAGACTGGTGAAAGATCATTAGATACAGAGGACGAGACAAAGAATTTTTTGTTTTCTTATGTGGATGTTATGTTTGTGTATTGTGAAGTTATGTTTTTGTGTGTTGTTGGATGAAAAATTAATAAAAACCAAAGTGAAAAAAAAAAAAAAAAGATTCTGGTTTGAAATGATGGTGAAAGAAGTTCTTCTAAAAAACATTTATGATCTTCATTGTGATTCTGAAATATCAAAAACCCAGAAGATAACCTTGTCTTTATTATTAGTTTCTTAAAACTAACTTCACTTTTCAGTCTTTCAGTCAGATTCAAACAGCAGCAGATGAATGAGAGTAATGATATATATATAATATATATATATATATAATAATGCTGCTGATTCTGCTGTCAGCGTCTCCATCAGTCTCCTCGGCTGCGTGGACTCTGCATCTGTCCGTCCGGAGGAGGAAGAACCTCCACCTTGTAGCTCACCCTCTTGGACTGCAGGATGCTGTAGCTGTTATCAAAACACAGCACGTCTGCACAAGGTGAAGGACAAAGCAGTGAGTTAAAACCAGCTGACATCCTGCAGGATTTAAACATTCACTATGGTAACAACTTTTGAATTTAACCCATGAGAACCCAGACCCAGTAATCCTTAAAGGAAATTTATGGGGGATATACCACAGACAGTGGACCACATAGAACACATTTATGATGTTTTAAAAAAAAATTCTACCCCTAAATGTCAAAGATATGTGATGTGACATATACGATACATTGGACATTTATGGTATTTATGTTTCTGTTATTTCTTATTTTACATTTTTAAAAAAGACACATTTTCTGCTTACAGAAACACACATTTGCCTTTTTCTTTGCATCTCCACAACATTTATCAAAATTCTGACATTAATAGTGCTGTTAAACAACAAATTATTATTCAGATTTGTTTTTAACAAAATAAGAATAAATCAATAATAAATAAAAACGAATAACCATGTGCCTTTTTGTTTGCATCTCCATAACATATATCGAAATTGTGACTTTAATTTGTTCAGGAAATATGATCAGAACAAGTTAAATGCAATGCTATTAAAGCTATTAAAGGGTTAGAATTGTTGAATGGGTTTAAACTTAGCCATTTAATTAGTTAAGGTGAAGCATAAAGCTGAATATGGGAGACTCCCAATATAGAAGATTTAAAGTGTTTGTTACACGGGTGTCACCATGGGTTCTTATGGGTTAATCAAACCCCCCTTTGCAGTATATGACTGAATCCAATAATCCTACATGTTTAATACCAACACAGATGTACAGTGCTTAACAAATATATAAGACCACAGGTTTATGCCAAAGCTGTCCTAAATTAACAGCATTAGAAATTACCAAAATCATTTTTTATGTTTCTGTAATGGTTAGTAAATAGTAAAGCATGTTATTATTTCTTTACTTTAGTAGTTCATTACTTGCATTCCTGAACAGAAAAATGAGTTTTATTAGTAAAATCTCGGTGAGCCGGCTCAAATCTG